>NC_052107.1:1358443-1379689 GCF_012273895.1 Zerene cesonia
TCGCCTTTTTTATCTTTATTTTTTTTTGGGTCATAGCGGGTAGCTGAGTTACAACTGAGTAAACGATCAGGTGAACCACAAGCTCAATTCAAAAAGATCCACCTCCCATAAACATCGCAGAGATAGGCATTACCTACGAATGCGCTACCCGCGGGCCTCCGACCCTTACATATGCAAAAGAATAATATGCGTGTTAGGTTCTCGAATATCTTCTTAATATATAAAAATCCGATTTTGATGAGATTTTTCATTTTATGTGTGATTTGGTCCAACTTAAGATATAGGATAGTTTTTATTTCTATTAATTATCACAATAATTTATAATTAACATTAAATTTAGCCACCTTAACGCGTGGCCGGGTATGCACTAGCATAATTGTACTAACAATATATAATCGAGATTATAACACGCCGTGAGAACATTAACTGCCTGTACACATTTTTTTTTTATGTCATAGTCGGCAATGGAGCTGGTGGGTCACCTGATGGTAAGCGCTACCACCACCCATGAACATTTGGAGAAGTGTAAGGTCGATTGCAGACCTTACGCCTCTTCAAATGGATTGCCGACTTCAAATGGGAAAGGGATTAGGAAAGGATTGACGAGAGGAATAAAGGAAAGAACAGGGAAGGGTAGGGAAAAGGATATGGGCCTATACATATTTTCAGTCTTTTTTTTTTATATGAAATTTCAAGGGAAACTCTTGATTCATTATTTTTAATTACATTTCGAAAGATAATGTGCATTGTGCAAGGTTTAATATAACTATCTTAAAAAAACTGTTTTCAAGACAATAAGAAAGCTGAAAATCATTGCATTAGTTTTAAAGAAAATTTATACCTAATATGTTTTACTATTCTTAAACCCAGATATTATTAATTGCTTAGAGTCGTCACATCCTTTAAGGATATTTTTCACTGGTATTCCATCTTGCATATAGGTACGGGAATTTTTTGTTTGAGCTACATAAGAATTCTATATTCTTATAATGTAGAAAATGAAATAAGTCCAGATCTACCTAAGTTACAGCAAAAATGTTAGTATGGCAAAACATTTCGTCGGCCATTGTCTATAGTGACGTTTGACAAGTGACACCATGTACCTCAGTTGTGTCAACTTCACTAGTTTTGATCTTTTGAGGTTAGGGCATATGTTTTTCATACAAAACGTACAATTTTAGTTTAAACTCTTATTAATTAAGAGAACATTTCATTTGATACCTAAATTATACAATATATTGCAATTTCTTTATTTCGATTAATTTCCATTTAGCATATAAGATTTTGGTTATAGTAAATAGTTAACGAAAGCTTTGCCATTGTTTTTATAACTAAATTCATCGTTGATAAATTGTTTAAAAATGAAACGCAATCGGGATCACATTGATGCAGAAGAGTCAAAGTAAGTAAATTTACGTGTTTGGGATTTACTGAATTTCAGAACATTATTGTATAACAATATATATTTCAGATTATCGTCGTTACTCTTCAACAAAAATGAAAAATTCGCGGAAAAACTTAAAACGAAAGACACACAGAATGAATTAACTGAACGTAAACCAATCTGGAAGGATGAAGACGATGAACAGTATCGTGTAAATACTGTTATACCAAAATTAAGTGACAGTGGACTTTATGCAAAAAAACTTAAACAAAAATATGAAACCTTAGTCGGCACACCCAGTTGGGCGAAAATCGGTGAGAAGAAAGAAGATAAAGGCTTCAAATCGGATGTTGTGAAAACAGTTGGCCATTTACAAAAGAAAAAGATAACGAAGTTTAGCAAACAGATATTGGAGATAAGCAACCACACGAAAATTGTAACGAATCGCAAAACAATCACTTCCACAGCAGAATTCCATCCCAAAGTGAGTGCAATTTTATTGGGAGAGCACACAGGAATAGTTTCGCTGTATTCAATTGAAGACAAACCAAATAAATTACATAGTTTCAAGCTTGGAGGTTGGCAAATAAGTAGAGCAAAGTTTAACCATGATGGATCCAAAGCCTATATTTCATCAAAACTTAAACATGATTACTGTGTTTATGACTTGGTACAAGCAAGTAATAAGGTTATTCAGTTACCCAAGATAGTTAAAAGAGCTTACATATTTGAACTATCTCCTGATGGGAAATTTATTGCAGCTACTATGGGATTTGACGAAGTTTTCATATTGTGTTCAAAGTCGAATGAGCTCTTGAAGTCCCTGAAGAATAATACTAATGTCAAATCATTGGTCTTTAGCCCTGACTCTACACAAATATACTGTTATAATGAAGAAGGCTATGTCGTTGTTTGGGACCTCACTACATATAGGACAGTGAAAAAGTTCCTTGATAATGGATGTATCAATCCCTCTCGTATTAAAATAAGTCCTTGTGGAAGGCTCTTAGCAACTGGCACTGGAGAAGGCATTGTCAATGTGTATGAAACATCTAATTTAACTACCAGTGATCCAATTCCCTTGAAAACAATATCACATTTACAAACTAAGATAACAAATATCAACTTTAATTCGACTTCAGAGGTGCTATCTCTTGCATCCAGTTACTATCCCAATGCTGTTAAACTTGTCCACATACCATCTTATCACGTTTTTGGCAACTTTCCACCACAGAGTACCAATTTAGTACAAGTTGAGATGGTAAACTTCTCTCCTAATAGTGGTTATGTGGGTATAAGTAACAATAAAGGTGTTGTAAACCTGTTTAGGCTACGACATTTCCGTAATTACTAAGAGAATAAAGATATTTTATTGACATTTTGTTATTTTAATTTCAGCTGTAGTTATGGATGATTCTCATTCAATACTATATAGGTACCTAATGATTCCATTATGTTTCGTTATTTAATGTAATGTTTATGTTAATTGTTCACCTGTATTGTAGCTAGATCAATTTGATTAAATCTATATGTTTGAAGCTACTGACTGACTAATGGTAGAAGTTTTAAAAATTTTAATATAGTTAGGAACGTCAAATTGCCTCTAAACTATTCATAGAATATGCAAGATTGTTCATATGCACATATCTAAATAATTTATTTCGATCTAAATGTAGAAAATTGCGTAAATAGGGATTAAGAACTATTACAATAATAACTTTTAGAAGTTTTCTTCAGAGTGCAATCTTGTTGAAGAGCTAAATAAATATATGACTACATGGCCGAGTTAAAATCCTTCGAGCGTTTCTTAAAAAAGGGGTAGCTAATAAACCGTGAGGGAGTTATTGTATTGTAAGTACCATTGATCCTTTGTGCATTTAAAATAGGAAATCACTGATTGTTATAGCAAATTGGACGAGTTATTTTGTAAATAAATGTATGAGTAGTGGTGGCACGGTAGTTTGGACCTCGGACTTAAATAAGTCGGATTCCATACTGTACGAGCATGTAAATGTTTTTTATTTCTGCACATCATTCACTATTACTCGCATATTGAGGAAATTCGATCATCGCGAAGAATATATGATATGTACTAACCCACATTTGGTGAATGGTCTGAACCTTCATAGAAGGCCTGTGTGATGTGTCACACCAGTGGGAACATATATAGCCACTTGATGATATGCCTAAATCATTAGGAAACCTAACACAAAAAAAACACCAAATGATTGAGATAAGAGTTTATTTAAATTACAACAAATTTGAAGCAGTTACACAAAATCCATTCTACGAGGCCCTTTTTGAATGAGCTGCTAACAGTCACCAAATTAAGTCATTTGACTATTTTAATACTTTGCTAGGGCAAAATGTACTATTGTCATTGTGTTTGTAAAAATAATTGTTCTATCAATTGTAAAATATTTTTACAAACACAGCTATCCAGTCGTATTTGGTGTAAACCAAGTGCATGCAATTATGACAAAATAATAACTTTCCTCAATATAAAATGTATAACACAGCTTAAATAAAAATAAAACTTCCAACTATTGTCACGTTAGTCATATATTTATATAGAAAAACGCATTAAACTGAAAGAATGCAATATAATTTTATACGCACACCTTTCCACTGACATATGCAAAATAAATCAGGTTAATCATAACCATGCATTTGGTTTACAACAAATCAAAATAACTTAAATATCCTAATATAGAAAAATAATCACAGAATTTCGAATGATCATGTGCATACTACGTAATGGACCATAAATATGTTAGTATCTGGAAGCAAACTATTCTACTGTAACAATTAAACTACTTATAATAAATATAGTGCTCTATGGTGACTATAATTGTAAGGCAATTTAAAAATTTTAATGTCAGATCACTTCATTTCAATATAATATAGAATATAATGAAAATTTAAAGAATAACTTTTAATAACATTCATATATTATAATAAAGAACGACGACAAACCTCATCTTTTTGGAATTACCCTTCATTCAGTCACCTATAGGCACCTAATTAAATATTTAGTGCTAAATTTCGGTAAAATTATTGATATTTCAATACAGTGATGGTTAAGTAAATGTATCTGATTAAAACATACCTTTTTATATTGTATATAATGATAATTCTGACACAAACTTGTAGATTATGAAACATAAAGTGTCTAAAGAGATTTTAGAAAAATTTAAAAGATTACAAACTACAGCGAATTTCATAGAAAGAAAACCAGGGCCGTCAATTCATAATTTTCTTTAATATATACAGAAGTACAGCAATCAATAACTTTTCTCGAGATATTTTCAAAGTGAAATATTAAATGAAATTCTTGTGGCATAGGTCCAATAACGTAAGATAGTAGCACAGTAATAGGCTATTTGTATTACTAGATTGGTTATTCACCTTCAGTTAGATTAAATGTCACAACTTGGTGATAAGTTGCTGATAGTCTATTTGACACTCATTACATATTTTCATACATCATTTACAGATTTAACATATCCAGAAGTTGGCTATAATATTACATTTAGTAACAAAATAATTTGTGATCACAAGCCTCAATATATCATTATTATAATATTTATAAGTTTACTAGCAGATCTGGTGAATGCTACACATCATTGAGGGGTATGAAAAATAGATGTTGACCAGTTTTCAGACCTACCCGATAAGTACACAAAATTCTATGAGAATTTTCCAGCAGTTTCGAGGTGTATAGAAAACGAACATTGTGACACTAGAATTTAATACATACAAAGCTATATATGATATCCACCAAGTCATGATCATATATTTAAACATAATAATGGTATATATAGGAAACATTATTATTGTCACCTTTGCATGTTGTATGAACAGTTTCTTCCTATTAACCAATTTATTACCATTATAACAAGATCTCACATGTCAAATACTACGCATACTGTGGTCCAGCAACAAGTTACGAGTTAGCCTCCGCAGATCAGTTACATTACAAATTCATACACATATGTACAAAATGTTCTTGAAGGTTACCTTAACCAATCCAATGAGAATCTCACATCGCACGCAGAAACAGGCACAGAGAGTCCATGTGGCTGGTCGAAAATCCAACAAGACCTCCCCGTGCTCCACACACTACACACAAGAATTTAACTAGCCGATCACACCAACCAGTCCAGCTAGACCACCGCCACAGCACCTAATGCACAGACAAGTGGTTCACTGCACGCGTTTTACATTTAGCACTATCAAACTGAAGGTGACAGTAACCAATCCAACAAGACCCCCCCCCCATTCCCCACACTACTCTACACATAGGGTTCTAACTAGCCGGTCACAGCGACCAGTCGAGCTAGAACCCCACGCGCGCAGGGTTCCAACTAGCCGGTCACAGCGACCAGTCCAGCTAGACCCCCGAGCACACTAGCACATGTACGGACAAGTTAGCTGGTGGCGCACTGCACGCGGTTCATGCCGGGCTGGTCGTCGTCCTCGTCGTACGCGTTGCGGTGCTGCCGCCGGCGCCGCCACTCCTGCTCGGGGTCCAGCTCCATCAGCTGACACTCTTCAGCTAGCTCGGGTATGTCCACCTGCAATATGCCAGATAGATATAGAAATTTATGTACATTTAAATGTCACAATATAACATTAAGTACAATCTAGTATGTGAATATGTGATTGATATTACATTAATTTTATTTTTAAGATCATGATTGAATGAGATGAGCTCAGTAGGTGCTTTTAGAAATTCTTTCATAATTGGATATGTATGTGATCCTTTAATGTTATAATATGCTACATATGTACCATGGGTGAAGCCGGGCCGGACAGTGAGATAAACCGCTAAATATATATATTTTTTTATGTCTCCCTCTTTATATTATTCGTTAATACTGCTTACATAAGTATTGTGCACGTATGTAACCTCGAATTAATTCCTAGTATAATTCACAAACGCCGGGGTCAGGTTAACACGTGACACACACGTGTCTACGTTTCATAATACCCTAACCTCAGTGACAACGAGTGTGATTGATTTTCCTAAGCTAAAATAATTGATGTAACAGTATGTACAGTATTAAATACTTTGAAGGTAGAATTATGTATGTAATAAAAATATAATAATATATAACATTTCCTTTACATTATATATCAACAAATTGATCGCCTAAACAGATATTTTGTCATGTTTATTAATTGAAAAAAAATCCATAAATTTTTTTCACATTTTAAATTGTTTTCTGTGTGGTTTACCCACATTGGCACGTATACGCAAACGGAAGCGAAGGACGACATTATCAAATATATTTTCCATACGTGTGCGTAAACATAAAGTAACAAAGTAAAAGTCACAAAATAAAGTCGAATTGAGAACCTCGTCCTGTTTAAGGAAAATCGGTTGGTAAATAAAATAATATGACTACAGTGAATATTTAATCCAATAGAGGTGTGTTAAAGAATTATAAACGGTTATTGGATTGCATGTTATATTTAGTTAGGACAGAACTTTTTTCATATGAAAATATATTCGCCAGCGGAGGTCGATAGACACAGGCCGAGGATTTTCATGAATAATTCTCGCTCCCGTGGGATTTCCGCGATAACACCTACCCATGTCCTTGTTAGTTACAACATATAAATCTTCCCTTTGAATTACTCTATGTATTAAAAAAAACAGCATCAAGATCTCTTGCGTAATTTTAAAGATCTTAAGCATACCAGATTGTCAGGAAGATAGATGACAGCTACTATTGAATGAAATCCCCATTCATTAATTTTTTGGTAGCAAAACTGACAAATACCATAGAGTACAATTAAATCTAGATCAAAGAACATACCCTAGGTCTAGGTGGCAGGCAGTTCTCCAGCGCTGGAATGACCTCAGGCGGAATGCGGGCCGGGAAGTTAACGAGGAATTGAATGATCAGCTGGCCCTTGTCGAAGGGATTCTTGTACATTGGCATGCCTGTTGGGGATATTATGATAAATTGAGATTTAGACATACATAGTTTTCTGTATTCGTCGAAAATTATATTTGTTTTCTCTGTGTGGATTGTCATTAACATAAATATCTTTTATTTCTTCTTTTCTTTATTTATACAACTTTGTTTTTCCATCTTTCTGTTGCATTGCTTGAAATAAATCTTTTTCTATTTTTTCTCTTCTATTTTCTTCCTTTTTATTATTGTAGTTGTTCTTTTGACATCAATGATATAATGAATGAATAATGATCAATTACATATTTTTATAAACATTTATGAACTTGTGAAATGTAAACTGTATTCACAAATTTAGTGAAATATTATGTATATAGATATTTTTAGCAAAAATTGAATAATGTATTTCAGTGAAAGGCTAAGAATCTCTGAAGTTCTGTCTAATGAGTCTTAAAAAAAAAAATCAAAAAGTAATGGACAAACACACAGTAATAAAAAATAATTATATACAGTTATTTAAAATACATCCAATAACAGCTCACCTTCGTTAAGTACACACTTCAGTTCCCCATGCTTAGTGACCTCCCCGGGCATGACGGTGATCACAATGTCCCTATCATCCAAGGTCCTGATCACCTTCTGGAAGCCGCACAGAGCCTCGACCAGCTCGATATTCAGTCGCACTATCAGATCGTTGCCCGTACGTTTGAACACCTGAAAGAATTTTATATTATTGCAACATTTCTTTTTTCGGGATACTTGAATTTTAAATAAAAAAAAGATTAAATTATAATGATTATACTTGACTATGGGAATTATTCATATTTTAATGAAATAAAAAAAAAATACCTAATCTCTTCTAGTCTAAATCTCTTCTAATTCACGCAGACAATGTTAATTAGTAACAGTTATTTCTGTTGAAAATACTATGAACTTGATTTTAGTCAAGGGATATTATTTTTAAGCCCCGACACAAAAACGACGATTCTCGCATGGACTAGACGATTTTGATTTAGTCCTTTTTGTATGCAAGTTGAATTTGTAGTTGTTCTGAGCTATGTTTGTTGAAAACTAGTCAAAGATAGCCGGCAAAAAGGCAAGAGTTTGTGTCATTCTAATTTAATTTAAAGAATGTAGGAAACATAAAATTTAATAAATATACTTGCTCTACATTTTAGTATTTATTCGTCTATTTATTTTTACGCACAAATGAGTAAACAATTAGCTGGACTCATTACCGTGGGCTCACAGCCCACACAATCGCGGTAATACTATGCGCAACGCGTAAGAACGTCACCACATCCTCTAATAAATCTATGGAATCTTCTAGAGTTCAGACAAATGCATTTATAGATCTAATTTAAGAAATTAGGTTACTATATGAGTATATTTGTAATGAAGCTGTTAAAATTATATGTATAATAAATACTCCTAGTTGATTTTTGCAAAAATGTTATTTCTAAAAAAACCATCATCTATCATCTTAATCTGTATTGAAAAAATAAACCAAACAAATCGAAGCAAAATCCGAATAATCATCTTATTAGAAGATTTAGTAGCAAACATAAACACCTTTTAATTTAAAAAAAGAAACAATTTAAAGTGCATACTTTATAATGCAACAAAAGGAATTTTGAGATGTGATATAACCTTAAATATCTTGGAAAGTTGCAGCTAACAAGAGAAGTTTTCAAGAAATGTACCTCTACTTCTTTACGATACTTGATTTTCTTTTCGTTTCCTTTTTTTTTTCCAGCCCATTCCCTATCTCCAGTCGTCAATCCTTTCCCTATCCTATACTCATTTAAAGCGGGCAGCGCATTTTTGTTGTTGTTTTGCTTGCTAACCATCAGACGAACCACCAGCTCAGTTGCCTGAAATGACATGAAAAAAAAATTGTTAGCAACAAAAGCACTTACCTCATGCTCCTTCTCATCGAGCACAATGATCAGGTCTCCCGGCTCCATGTCCGGCTCCTGGTCCCCCTCGCCGCTGAAAACGATCTTCTGCCCGTCCGTCATGCCCTTGTCCACGTGCACGTCCAGTATCTTGCGGTCGCGGACCGTTCTGCGACCCTGCAAGTGGGTCGGTTATGAGTTCTTATGGAATTTTAATGTAAATTTTGTTTTTTTTTCTATTTTTAAAATATACTAGATGTTCGTTTCGGCTCCTCCCAGGTATTAACATTCCTGTTTTATCCCAAGGGAACATTTAATTGGGATATAAAATACCCTATCACATAAGTCAGGTTATACCCTGTCCATATACCAAATTTCATCAAAATCCGATTGGTAGTTTAGTCCATATTTTGTATCAGTATAAACTGTTAATTAATACTGTCTATATTGTCTCTACTGCTAAAAAGATAGCAGTTTCACGCATCCTGAGTAAAGTCGAATCTATGTGCTCATGTATACTATAGTTTGTTATGTACAAAATTCCATACAGTTTCAATCAGCAATTTTTGCATGACAGAGTAACCACCCATTGTCACAAATTGTCATGTTTATATTAGTGTACAAATATGAAAAGCAAAATTCATATAAAAATTCGTAAGAATTTATTTAAAGATGTATGTAAGTTTGCTAGTCATTCACACAAATATCACTGAATGGTTTTTGATGATACTTGGTAGTAATGTAGCTTATGTACCAGAATAAAAAATGCGCTATACACACAGCATCATCTAGTAAGTAAACATCATCCTTACCTGGCAAACTTTACACCGATCCTTGGGATCAATGATCTCCCTTTGGCCACGGCACTCGCTGCACACCGTCTGTATCTGCTGGATCATGCCAGGGCCGAGCTGTTGGATCTGCACCTGCATGCCTGTGCCACGGCAGGCGGTACACGTCTGTATTGCGCCCTGAGAAACATCACTCTATGTTATGATTTGGTGCTTATTTTAAAATTGCACCTTAATGGTTCTTGTATCTATATATTTATTGGAATATAATTTTTTAAAACACAGTCACAATAACAGTACTTTGTCATCTTCTATGATTAATCTTCCTTCTACCTTCTATAATTCTTCTAAATTAATGATGAATGCATGATAAAGAACCTAAACTTTAGGTTTCTAATAAAAAAAAAATCTTTTGATGTCTTTGAATTAATCACAAAATTCCTTACCTTCTTGCCACCCCATCCCTCGCACTTCTCGCAAATAACATTCTTCTGCAATGCCAGCTTTCTGACCGCACCCTTGTACAACTCCTCTAAAGTGACTGACAGCTGGTGGATGACGTCTTTGCCCTTCCGCTCGCGGCCGCGCCGGCTGCCACCGCTGAAGCCGCCGCCGAAGAACATGTTGAACAGATCCATTGGTGACGAGAAACCACTGGCGTCCACACCTCCCTCCTTGAGTGCTTGTTCACCGCCTATGTGGGAGTACATTTATTACAATTAGATTTAAATAAATAATGTTGTATTATATGAACTCCTGAACTTACCAACCTTACAATAAATCAATGGAATAACACAAGATATCATTATTGTTAATAATATAGTGTCTCAGATGGCACAGAATATACATCAGCCATATAATTGTTAAAAAATAAATATTTTTTTTTATGGACAAGACAATCGGCCTTCTGTGTCCTGCCAGACTGAGACTTTCTTTCAATGAGTCACAAACCAGGAATCAATCTCAAGACCCATTTGCTCTACGCTTATACATTAACCATTGTACCAAGAGGTAGTCACAACCACATCAAGGTTAGAAAAAAGATTTTAATGACTTTCAGGAAATAGTACACTATCTATCAAACTAACTTGATAAGGGTTAAATTACAAATGTACAAGTGAATATTAATAAAGCATGGCCATGGATAAAATTAAAGGAAGTTGCCAGTCAACCATTGGGGAATGCCAGTTATTTAAAATAATTAAGCATACCTTGATCATAAATCTTCCTCTTGTCAGGATTTGACAGGACCTCATAAGCCTGTGAGATCTGCTTGAACCTTTCTCCCTCATTAGGATTCTTATCTGGGTGGTATTTCAGTGCCAATTTTCTGTATGCCTTTTTAAGCTCATCTGATGTGCAGGTGGGCTTAACACCCAGAATGTCATAGTAAGTAGTCTCCTTCACCATCTTGATAGCTGTATCAATAAAATATTATTTGGTTATATTTTGAGATTGACACATGCAATTAATATTAATATTAAAATTGTTTAATGTATTAAATAGGAATATTTATCTATTTCTATAATGCCAATAGATGAATATCTCTCATCATTTGCAATTCACTTTGTTCAAAGGTATAATAGAAAAATTATTCATGTTCATGTCAAGCAGGATCTGTTGCTATTGGAGAAATATAATAGGTTATAAAAATGCAATTTCTTAATAAAGTATAAAAATTAAATGTTACCTTATATTGTACAGTGGCTTTTTCAGATTTTTTACTAGCTTCTTTTTACCACAACATGATGTATAAAATTATCATAAATGACTGGCAAAAAATAACATAATTCACGATGTTATTGTATGAAATGAATATCATATACTTATTCTAACCAATAAATACAGTGTACGTTAATTAAATTAAAAGAAATGCTTTTCCATTACTCATGAAAATTATGTTTTAAAGGGTAGCATCATTAATTTTAAAATAATAAGTAAGTTACTATGACACAATGTATCGATTATTTACAAATTAACAATCATGTTTGTTCCTCCATATTTGAACGGCAAGAAGAGTTAAGTGAGAGAGAAGGGAGAAATAAAACCTAAAGAAAAATATAAAATGCCTCGTTTCAATGGACGCATTTTGTTCTTTATTTCGACATGGAAGATAACTTACAATTTCACCGTGCTTTGTAATAAGTGTATATTTCGTATGGGTTGACAAAATTTAATTAAACTTACCGTGAGCACGTTACAAATCCAATAAAACACTCAGTTAACGAAGACGTCAATTTCCAGAAACAACGATCCAACAATTTGTGGACACGCGATTATAGGAACACCTTTACTTCACTGGAATGAAATCACGAATGACGTTTGAAACAACGAAGTAGCTCCATAGAACCTTCTTCACACGATATTTGCGCAAAAGTCGATCAAAAAAAACGTGCTTTCTAGAACATTCTTGATATTCCGTTATACGGTATGTAGTACAAAATTGTACTCCATTTTAAGCGGTACAAATGCAACAAAATAAAATATAATATAATTTTACAAAATAATTCAATATATAAATATGAAATTACGATTGGGTATTTTGTTTCTTGAAAATACTTTAAGCTAGCAAAAGTTATTTTACGAATAATTTTTTTTTTCATTGAGTTGGTACATAGTCAGAAATAATATGTCTGTGGATGTCTATTGCGGAAATGATATATATTACCAATACTATAAAATTTAAGCTAAAATTGGGGGAAATGTAATAATACAGACAGGAAAATAGTTCGAAATGCCCATAAAAATACCACTTTGATTTATCGCTTCGAGTGTAGATGATTATTTGTTTACTTTAGGCAGGAGCATGGATAGTACAATACTATACTAGTATAGGATTATCCAAAAGATGAAGAACAATTATACAAATACACCATTGCATAAAAAGATTTTCCCTTCGTGCGTGAAGTGTGAAATAGTTCATACTCTCACCGTAGACTTCTTTACTGCCGTACTCTATTTAAGAGCATGGTTCAGTGTTGTTTTTTTTTAGAGTATTATCTATGGTTTGCTTATATTTGACAGTGACTATTGACGGCTTGCGACTGCTGACTTTTTGTTTGAAGTTTGTTATCGATACGACTTATGGGTAATATTGATAACGTCAAGTCACAAGTGTTAAAATTATTAATATTTTCATTGCTAAAGTGAACTGCGCCTGAATTGGCATTTGGCGCAGTCTGTATCGGGATTTGAAAGTGTAACGCGGCAAATCGGAGCACAGCGTTACTTCAAATAAAAATCGTAATAGTGATATAGTGCACTTATAAATATTTTGTTGTGTATTTAAACAATGGCCGAGAAGCAATTAAAGAATCGTGTCTGCATAGTTGGTTCGGGAAATTGGTAAGAATAAAAGATCGCGATTTATAACATTATAATTTACTATTGTTGCTCGTGACCCTGATGACATAATTATTATACAACGCTCAAGAAAAATTTGAGATTATTCATCGAAAAGAAAATAAACAGTGTAAAGTTAATATCGTTTTCTACAGGGGATCAGCAATAGCAAAAATTGTAGGCAAAAATGCGGCTCGTCTTGCGAACTTTGAAGACAGAGTTACCATGTGGGTGTATGAAGAGATGATAGATGGAAAAAAATTAACAGAAATCATAAATGAAACCCATGAAAATGTGAAATACCTTCCTGGGCACAAACTTCCTGAGAATGTGGTGAGTACTAAATGTTATTAATGGTCTTTTTTATTTTGGTAATTACAAAGGAGGTTCTATACAAAGATAATTAAATTTAAATCACTCGGACAAGACATGAAAGTTATTTTTATAACTCACTGGACCTCATTCAATGCCATATCCGAGCTATGTATATGCTAATTATATAATGAGTTTATAGTAACAGCGGTATCTTAAGGTGACACTATGATAAAGATGTTCCTTATTTATATTTATAATGAGTTTACATACACTTTATTTTCACATGTTTATTTAATTGTAAAGATATGTAACATAATATCATTAATGGCTAGATAATATTAAAATAAAGCATGAATATTAAAAAGAAATTAAATGAAGAAAGGGAAAGTGTATTTGATGAATTAATTTAAATGTACATATTAGAATTGGATAAAATTAAAATATTCAATTACTTGAAAGTTGTTGTTAAACACAAATAATTTTTAAGTCCTTATTAGAAAGACATTTATAAAGATAATTACACATGTTGTTATTATAATTAATTATTTTAAATTTGTTGATACAATTTAAACCAATTAATAAGAGTAATAAAGTATCTGAATATACTCTTATAATGAAAATATCTCTTGAAAAATAAAAATGATTTATAAATCTACATATATTTTTTCATATTTTGTGCCCGCTCAGGTTTATCATAGGTTCAATTGGATAATTGTAGTTAGTTATTGTAGTTAACAAGACAATAACTCAGTGCTATTGAATAATTCATCAATTGTTACAGAGTAGTTTTATGCAGTTACTGCTAGTTGCTAATAGAATTTTTTACATTTGCAGTAATTAAAATGTTATTGCACTTTTATATGTATTGTTCTCCTTTCCCAGTTCTTACCGTTTTTCCCCTGGTTAATCCTTTCTTTATCCCTTTCTATTTAGAGTTGATCTGTGAACATCCTAATGCCTCTGTAAATGTCAGAAGAGCATAACATTTTCCAATGGTGACATAATAAAAAAAATGTAAGTAACAGATAAACTGTTCCAATGGTCCACTTGAATGATCACCACCGCCCATGAGCATTGGCTAGGATAACGCTGCAATGATTTGAAATAAGTTAAGCTGTCAAAGTCTTACTTTGAATGTTTTAAACAATGATATTATTTTGCTATTGGACAAAACAACATTATTTAAACCGAAAGTTAATGTGAAACCTAACAAACTGGAACTTTTAGTTTTTTCTGAGTTATTTCTCTTTGTTTTACTTGGGCGCATAAAACCGACAGAGTACAATAAATACGATTGCTCAATGGCGTTGCCATGGCTTCGCAAAAAGACGCGGGTTCGAATCCGCCTTCTGATCAAACTTTTTCTATTCTTTAAAAATTTCTCATTTGTAAACATTAAACCTCAAACCATTTCAATGCTGTACAACTTAATATCAAGGGAATAAAATATAGAATAAAATCTGAAACTTATTTCTTTATTCCTATCAATATTATAAATGTAAAAGTTCATTGAACCCATGTAGCTTATGTATCAGAATAACACAAGAGCTGATTTTGCCCATGGGTGAAACCGCGCGACACAGCTTGTATAACATATTTGCACCCAGAAGTGTGATTTTTTTATTTTTTCCTTTGCTAACTAGAAAAATATAGATGTATATTTAATCTATGTATTATTTCTATTTTATCTACATTTGCATGACTTCCGTGATTTTGAATCTATCGTTTTTAAGTAAGTAAATAACATTAAATTCATTCATACAATCATATTTGTTCAGGTGGCTGTGCCAGACCTAGTAGAAGCTGCCAAGGATGCTGATCTGCTTATATTTGTGGTCCCACATCAATTTGTTAGAACCATATGTTCGACACTACTTGGGAAGATCAAGCCTACAGCAGCTGCATTGTCTTTGATTAAGGTGAGAGAGTATTTGGTTGATTGATACTGATTTTTTATATATTTTTTTTATTTTGATCAATTGGCAAATGATCGTGAATCTATTTTAAATATTGGAATGGTTAAAATAAGCAAACAATAAAAGAAAAAATATATCATTTTTGATTGGCCATTCTAATGTTAATTTCAATTGTTATAAATATACATTTCATTTTTTCTTTTTTTCTTTAGTGGCAACTCCCGATCCCACTGAGGACGGATTCTGCCAATGAATTGAATAAATATCCCTGTGTATTATTGTCAACATTTCCTTTTCAATATATTACAAGTTATATATATATATATATGTATTTTTACGTACATAACGTTAGCGAGTTTAATTAAACTGTTTTAATGTATCGTTATGGGCGTAACGGTATTTATTCGAAAAACGATTGACGTAACGATTTACGATCGATAAACAATAAGAAGCATAAAATGTAGGCTAGGTTAGGATTAATATCGACATGTACATGTCGATATTAATCTGCAGGTTCAATACCATATTAAAAAATGCACAAGTACATTTAGTGCACTTTAAATTTCTCCATTAATGTGTAGTTAACAAACAGTATTGTTCAAAGTAGTCTATACGATAATTAATCAATATTCTATATACGATCTATACACTTAACTATTATAGATGGTCCATTAGTTTATCAGTATCAAGCTATAGCAACAGTACCAGAGTTATAGTAATGTGAACTTCTAAACGGTTACCCTAATTTGACATGAAATAATTGCATCTACAGTTGGCATTACAAATACTATCAGAATGAAAAGTTTATAATAATTATTTATCTTGAAAAAATAGAGCGACATTACTCTTTCAGAAAAAGGTATCGTTAAAAGGTTAAAAGGTATCGTTGAAGAAACTAAATGAATGTTGTCTGTGTGAATTGTTGCACGTTGAGTTAAAGATGTCAATCTTTGTTGGAAGATCAGCCGATTTTTACCTGGTTATCGGTTTACACCCAACAAAAGTTAAAATTAATTATATTTTGTAGCTTATTAGCTATTCACCCCGGCTTCGCAATTATGCCTTATCTATCCTTATATATGAATAACAAATCGTCAAAGGTGTTGCTAAGCGTCGATGAAGCCGGGACGGACCTCTATTATATATAAATGAACCTACTCTGTAATCAGTATTGTTGAGTAGCGCCAATAAAAGCCTTATTTTATTAAAACTTTAATCTTTACCAGTGTGTGACTTAGGCTACTACTTAAACGCTACTGACTTAAATATAAAGTGTAAAAGCGGCGGGGAAACAATGAGGACAAGTACATAGACAAACAGCTTCAATCAGCGTATTTATTTGTATTATATGCATATGTGTGTCCCTACAACTGTGAATATTAAAAAAGTCTCTATCAAAATCTCCGTAGTTTGAAAGATCTAAGCATACATAGGGAAAGCGGGAAGCGACAAGTCCAAAGATCGGAGTAATCTCATACTTCATAGCTGTTTAATACATTGACACATTTGAATCAGACTGTTTTATCGCCTCGAAAGGCCTTTGCACCCGTAAACGAAGTCTCGTAAAATATCGATGATTAATCGCTTGACGTAAACACATTAACACAGTGTAAATAATATTTTTTTTGATTGTATCACTTAATTGAATTAATAATTTTGAAAATGACCAGGCAATTAATTACTTTCCGCCTGCGGCTTCGACAAATGGTCTAAATGAATGATGGTTTTGGCTTTTACCATCTTTTAGAACTCATTTCCGTGGGGTTACAGTGATAAAATCTACACTATCCTTTCTCCGCTCTCAAACTATATTTGTGCCTAATTTCATCCGAATCGGTTGTATAGTTTTGCGTAAAAGTGTAACAAACATAGGTACCTATATTCATATTTGTAATATTAGTTATAGATCAGTCATTGTGTAAATGGGGTACAGATAAATAGTTGTCGTGTTTTAATGTGAAATAATCAAATAGGACGATAGAAACATTCATTATATTATTTATGTTCTGTGGATTCAACTAATCCATGGCATTCATCGATTATTTCTGGTATTCAATATTACTCTGTAGACATCAGTCGGATCATATGTTCGACAGCTGACAGATTTGAAACTTTATTGGCACACAAATGTTCGAGCCAAGAATGACATTTTAAGAGTTTTTTATTTGTTATGCTATAATAACTGTACATGCGTATTGGCGAAGTGTAGTGTGCGCGTAACAGTGACCTTGTGTCACGCGTCACGTGTTCTCGTTAACACGCTAAACTGTCGCATCGACGTGATACTTCCTGGTTGCACGCTGCGAATGTTCTTCCTTAGATTGACGGATATTTCGCGCCACCGTTGTGGGATATAGTGACATTTTTTATGTTATAGCGGGCAACTGAACTGGTGGTTCAACTGATGCTAAACGATCACAACTGCCCATGAACATTCGCAGAGGTTTAGACCTCTGAGAATACGCTGACCGCTTTTAAGGGATAAGGGATCAGGAAAGGATTGATGAATGGAAAAAAGGAATGGACTGGGAAGAGCTAGGAGAAGGAAATAGGCCTAGGATGCTGCATAAAATGTAGCATCCTAAGTGATGCATGTATTAGGTACGCTGATATATAATATATTGTACATGTGCATGTAACTGAACTTCTAAACGGCTCAACCGATACAGGTGAAAAGATGTTTGTTATTTGTAATAAGATTCTATAAGGGAAGCGATCTGCGGTTGGTGTTATGGTATGGTCACATTATGATGGCTGACTGATCCCTAAGCACAGTGGCACTGTCCCTACCTTTCTTTGACAGAGTGTTGTATTTTTAACCGACGTAAAAAAGGAAGGATATATCGTAGGAAAGATAAGAGTAGGACTATCTTAAGTAGAGAGATAAGTATTTTTAAGAAGAAACTAAACCGCCATCAGATTGTCAAAATTAGACCAAGTTTAACTAAGACCACGTGGCAGGCGCCAGCTTTCAAATTATAAAAATCGGTTTACGCAATAAAAAGTTATGTGGTCACAAACACAAAAGTGTGCAGTCGAATTGCTAACCTCCATCTTATTTTGAAGTAGGTTAAAAAAGTTGTCAGCTGTATGATGTATATTTGTTGGCAGGGCTTCGACATCGCTGAAGGCGGTGGCATCGACCTAATATCGCACATCATCACGAGGTGCCTGAAGATCCCATGCGCGGTGCTTATGGGTGCCAATATCGCTTCGGAGGTACAGTATATCCCGGATCCGCCCGGGTTTTATATATTTTTTTCTTTACTAAATTTTCTCCAATGATTTGTTAACAGTTTGTGTTTAAATTGAATTAAAACTTGTGAAGAGTATTTGTGTAAGTCGTTTGCGCTGAAGAATTAAAAACAAAATTAAAAAAAAATACAATACAACATACTTATGCACGCACATATATGAACATAAAAAAACACAGAATGGAGGGAAACATTCAATGGGTGAACCCATTGAATGTTTCCCTCTGTGTTTTCTCTGTAAGCATAAATAAAATTCGAAAAAAAAAGAAATAAAAAAAAAACGAAATAAAAAAAACGGATTTCCGTGTAGATACACGGTAAAGCAGCGAATGAAATAATTTATTATGAACGGAGCAAATAATTTACCTTCGTTGGTCTGTTTCTATTTATATCGCGTTTCACCTTGGCTCTCGGTTGCATTTTACTTCGTTATATAAAGGGCTGCAAGTGTTCTATATATGTATATATGTTGTGTTTTAATTAAGTCGGAAATATGTTTTTTAACATTTGTAGTTTGAAGTTGTAGCAGTATATACTTATATGTTCATAAATAAATACATAGATACATAACAATGCCCCGATATACGACGACATTTGTATTTATTTATGTATGTATGTGCCTACACTGCTATGAAGTTTTCAATCAATATCTGTGGTTTAAATATCCAAGCGTGAAACGTGTTTATTTAAAAAAATATGTTCAATTGAAAAACTTTTATTCATTCACCAAATTGTCATCAAATCTACTTAATTCTTTTTACCGCACCCTCGAGTAGATCCTGGAGGGGGCACAACTCAAAAAAAAAAACAAAAAATTGGGAACAAAAGAAAACAATTTCCTATCGAACACAAAATGAATTATTTTGAAATTCTATTGAGTAAAAAACCAAAAAAATAATAAAGTAATATGGATGAATTAAAATAAGCTGACTTAATAAATTATAAAACAAATCGTATTCTATGACTATAAATACAAATATAGTACATCAGTAGTCAATCAGTTTAAAGGTTTGTTAATTTAGCCCTAATTAATGTTAAACTCACAAAATTTATTAATTGTCGTCATATCGCTATGATAATGTTCGACTGTTGTGCCTGATAGATACCAGTTTGTGACAGTCGCAGTCATCAAAATTAAATTATTAGATTAAAAATGCTAGAACCGAGAATTATAAATATAACCGGATTCCCGATTCCCTTTCCTCACACTTCCCAATCCGTTCCTTCTTTTCAGTTGTCAATCCTTTCCTTATCCCTTACCTCCTATAAAGCGGCAGCGCATTTGCACAGGCCTAGCCTCTGCGAATGTTCACGGGCGGTGGTGATCGCTTACTATCAGGCGAACCACCGGCTCAGTTGCCCGCTATGACATAAAAAAATTGCTCTCACGTCTATTCAAAAATAAACATAAATATAAAAACAGATGAAGGTTAGGTTAGAGTTTAGTTATCACAACGATAGGCCAGAACCGAATTGTGTCCCCCCTCTCCGTTTTTCCTCCCTTTTTAGCCTTCAGACAGTCATTAGAACTAAATAGTTACTATGTAACGTTAAGTAAATCACTCCATACAACAAAATATTGTATGTTACAAACACATATAGTTTTAAGGTAGAAGATGTTTAAAACGCAATATATTTATAAATATATAAATAAACTAGCAAACTCGGCGAACTCCGTTTCGCCACCAGATGGCTTCGTTTTTCCCGCTTTTCTGTTGAAATTTTTCCGGAATTTTCTTTGCTATAAACCTCACGACGCCCAAGACCTTTCCAACGAATGCAAAACCGTGGAAATCGGTTCGTGCGTTTTGGAGATATAGCGTCAGGAAGGAAAACCCGACTTATTTTTATATAGTAGATAAATAGTGTTAATTATTGTTCTCAGTAATTATAATTCTTGTGGCGCATTCTGTTATACCTTTGCATATAATTGATCTCAGTAAATCGTATAATTAATAAGCGGTCCGCCCCGGATTCGCCCGTGGTACATATATAGTCTTCCTCAATAAATGGGCTGTCTAACACTAAAAGAATTTTTCAAATCGGACCATTAGGTCCTGAGGTTAGTGCGTACAAACAAACAAACAAACTTAATAATGAAACTTTCTTCAGCTTTATAATATTAGTATAGGTTAAATGCTACAGGCTTATAGACTTCTGTATTTCGATTAATTTCCAATTTGTAAACAAAAATTATGATTATAATTATTTCAATTAATTACCAATATGACTATACAGAGAAACTCTTCCAAGTTACCTGTATTCAATACCTTTTTAATTAGTTACTAGCGGTAACCCGCGGCGTCACTCTCATAGTGCCTGGGTAATAGTAGCCTATCGATCGATCTATATACCTAGTCTTGCCATAAATATTGTAATAAAGAAAAAAGAAAATTGTTAACTGCAAATAACATTTATTACT
>NC_052107.1:1380689-1410263 GCF_012273895.1 Zerene cesonia
TAATTTTATCATTGTCATAACCAAAATAAATCCTCATAAAAATGAATCATATAATTTTTTGCAAATCTCATCACCGTATTGACTTCATCGTGAATGCGCACTAATAAATTGATGATAACTTGGTTATCAACGCATTAACTAACAGGCGAATCTAATTAATATTTTATATCCGGCACAGTGAGTAATTCTGAACGATGAAACTTATTAAAATACTTACATAGGAACTTTAAATAAATAATTACATTTGTTGCCTGTATCTATAATCTAATAATTATGTAGTAATATGCACTCATCCTACTCCTACAATCCTACTTCCTACTAATATTATAAATGCGAAAGTTTGTAAGGATGTGTGTGTGTGTTTGTTGCTCTTTCACGCAAAAACTACTGAACCAGTTGCAATGACATTTGGTACGTAGATAACTGAACAATTGCAATAACATATAGGCAACTTTTTATCCCGATATTCCTACGGGTTATGGACTTACGCCGGTGAAACCGCGGGGCGTAAGAAGTAGATTATATATGTGTATATATAGCTATAGTTAGAGAAGAGAGCTGTTCGTAGAGTTTGTTTGAATGCGTTAACCTCAGGAACGAGAGTTGAGACACCATTGTGTGTGAAAGTCAACTTAACGTATTTTTATTAACAAAATCAATGAACCAATTACTACTTGCTTATTAATACAATTACTTAAAAAAAAAAGATAAAACATAGCCTATGAAACTCTTTTTCATGGTCATTAAATGTTCCCCAGAATTCGAAGGAATGCATATAAAAATAAACCATATATCTCGGCTATTCATTGTTTAAAGAAAACTAAAAAAAAAATGCTTATTTATATCTCTTCACATTGTTTTGCTACGACATTGTTCATACGCTAGATAATGATAGTGTAACCTATTTATATAGCTTTTACGAACATATCACACTAAATAACATAACATAAAATTACAGCCCAACGCTCCAAAAAGAAGATTAGATAGAAGAAGAAGAAATTTTGCTTACTAGGTGTGTTCCAATCACTAGTTTCAGTCAAATCGTGAAACACATTATCATAAAATATCCAATCCCCTTATAATATTCGTATTGATTAGTACAATATACTATGCTCACGTTAAATCAAACACAATGATCGAACTATTAAAAAATAAATACAAATACCCTTCATAATAAACTATATAACCTTCAGGGTTGCCTGGAAAATATTACTTTGAGCCATAAGGTAATTGTTACTCGTAAATATATGTACTATATAAAATAAATAATAAACTTTGTGCAAATATAATATATATTTTATAGTATTCTCATAAACTGGAGGTAAGTTTAGATTAGAAAGAAGTTATATTAGAATTCCGCTTCAATTTTGGGCACATACAGGTAGCCGAAGAGAAATTCTGCGAAACGACGATCGGGTGCAGGGACGTGATGCTGGCTCCCATGATGCGGGACATCATCCAGACGGAGTACTTCAGGGTGGTGGTGGTGGACGATGAGGATGCTGTCGAGATCTGTGGTGCTCTCAAGGTGAGTTGAGTTTTAGGGTAGGATGGACGTAGTATGTGGACGGAATGCTAAAACGCTAAAACCAACTAAACTAATGCTAAATCCAACTAAACTAATGCTAAAACGGATGAAATTTTCATTTTAGTAGTTAAGTTTAGGTAGTTCAAGTAACCTAGTTAATGCCCTTAAATAAATTTGATATTCATTAATATTGCACAATTTTTGAAAACATTAGAGCCTATATTCCCTACGTAGTTACTGAAATTAGCACAATAGATTGGAATAAGTTCTTTATGATTGAAGTAATAAGTGTTGTTTTGCAAAAAATTATCTCCGTTTAGCACCATTATCGGTACCTTGATGGATGCTATCCATGATAAGCGTTATTATGCCCTTATCGGTTCATTTTAATATATTTACAGTCATGTCGTAAATGTAATGCTTCGTACAATATTATTCAAAAGCGATTTGTACACAGATTTTCCTCGTACTTATTACAAGCTTTTCGCCCCGGCTCCGCCCGCGTTGTCCCGGGGTATAAACGAAAAATAAATCCTATTCCACTTAGGCTATGTTGCTTTTTCTACTGACCGTAAGTGCTGTTCTGTTTGGGTGTAGCTATTGTAAATTATTTTTTTTCTGGTTGGACCCCGGACTAAGCTTGGGTAAACATTGTATTTTAAAAATAAATATTTAAATTAAATTTAAATTTCAAACACCATTTCGTTTTCGGTTTTCTTCAATTTAAAATTTGTCATAATGTATTGTAATTTATATGTCTTCCATTTAATATCCATATTGAGGGATTTTTGCGTCGAGGATTAGTAGAAATAACTACTATTGACTCGTCATCTCGTATAATCCCAATTA
Organism: Zerene cesonia; assembly: GCF_012273895.1. NCBI lineage: Eukaryota > Metazoa > Arthropoda > Insecta > Lepidoptera > Pieridae > Zerene > Zerene cesonia. The sequence goes on from NC_052107.1 coordinate 1,383,067, forward strand.
ATTCCTAATCTCCAATTCAAAGCAAATCAACGCCGATAGCGATAAAACGACAAAATAACTTATAGTATGTATTGTATTATTTGTTTAAGCAAATAACAAAAGTGGTACATATCGTATTTATTTACGCATTTAGAGGTGTCAGGTTGCAGTATTTGCTTACTATATCGAATTTTTGCTTCACTATCATAAATATGCATCAAGACTTTTTTATGGTCGGAATGTCGAGTTTTCGTTTTCCTCATCTATCCCGGTCTACTCCTCCTTTCCAGTCGTCAATCCTTTCCTAAACCTTTTCCATGTAAGCGATAGTAATGTGGGCAACACACTTGCAGAGAGCACAACCACAACGAAACAGTGCTGGTCTATATACAGAATATTATTTCAGAACATTGTCGCGGTCGGCGCGGGATTCGTGGATGGCCTAGGTTTTGGTGACAACACTAAAGCGGCAGTCATCCGTCTAGGTCTCATGGAGATGATCAAATTCGTCGATGTCTTCTACCCGGGCAGCAAGCTTAGTACGTTCTTCGAGTCATGTGGCGTTGCCGACCTTATCACAACGTGTTATGGTATGTTTTTCAGTGACATTTTGGATTGTGACGTCAACAGCGTAGAATAGTATGAAAGGAGAGGAGAAAAAGTAGTATCAGAAGTAATAACTCTGTTTTTTTTTAATGATTTGTAGAAGAGCATTTCGTTTTTACTAAAATATCATAACTACATCTACTTATACTAATTCTTATCATTGCTAAGCCAAAAATAGTTTAACAAAATAGTTGTATCGAATATACCAGAAGCAAAAAACTTATACGACACATTGCTTGCACAGCTAGTTAAGTCGAACGAAATGCAAACTGCGTCACTGATACCGAATCAAGTATTTTTTCTTTAATTCGATTAGAATTTATTTTACTCCATTAAAATATAGTAATTTGTAAATGGCGGATAGTTATCAATAAAATGTACATGGAGTTAGTTTTTGAACTGAACTATAGCAACACGATGGTGCATTAACGAATGAACCTCCACTGGATGAAGAATATAATACGCCGAAACTTAGTGAAATAGTATGTTTAATTTTTAGTTTTATAGCATTAAATAGTATGTATCTGTGTCCCGCAAGAATCAAGGATAAAAAGTTCCCTATGTGTAATTCCAGTTGTCCTATCCAATGTACCAAATTTCATTGCAATCGATTCAGTAGTTTTTGCGTGAAAGCGTCACAAACATACATACACATCCGTCCTCACAAACTTTCGCATTTATAATATTAGTAGGATAGTAGGATAGGATAGGATGTAGGTACATGTAATCGCATGACATTTAACAAAGTTATTAGACCATATAGATAATCCGCTGTTATCGCAACATGGATTACTGGCGAAGCACATCTGCGTTCGAGTGCTCGATACCGTGTTTATGCAAGTGCAGGTCGCTAAATGGTTCGTTTTCAGCTGGTTATTCGTCCGCGACTTCGCTCGCGTGGACTGCAGAATTTTGTAGGAATTTTGTTAGGAAACGCCACTTAATATTACTAAGTAGTCTGGGCCCCGACACAGATTAAATAAAATAAATGAGTTTAATTATAATATAGGTACTTGTGAATAGTCCTTTAGAAAGTTTAACAAACATTCAATGGGCCTAGCGGAAAATCATAAGTTACAATTATTATAACGTTTACTATCTACTATTTAATTACACATACGCTTATATATAGCAAATATATATAAGACCCCATTATTTAGGTGGTGAAAACTGCCATACGGTAGGAAAATGACTTAAATAATTCAAATGGGTAGTTAGAGTTAGTTTAGTAAAACAATTAAGGGACACATTGCTCCCGCAGGCGGTAGGAACCGTCGCGTGGCCGAAGCGTTCGTGAAAACTGGCCGCTCCATAAAGGAGCTGGAAGACGAGATGCTGAACGGGCAGAAGCTGCAAGGGCCCATCACCGCGGAGGAGGTGAACCACATGCTGGCCAACAAGAGCATGGAGAACAAGTGAGTGCTGACAGCTGACCTCTGACGTATAGCCCATCGATGTATAGACCTTTGACGATTAGAAGTATTATAATTTATATAGACTTTATAAACCTTTGAAGATAGACTTATGACGTATAGACATTTGTCTTACAGACCTTACAGACCTTGATTGAAGTGTAGACTTATGACGTGTATACATTTAGCGTATAGACCTTTGAATTTACAGATTTATGACGTGTAGACAATCAGCGTATAGACTTTTGAAGATAGACTTATGACGCATAGACATGTAACGTATAGCCCTTATAGACATTTGTTGTACAGACCTTAGATATATTGTTTTTACGAGAAATTACGTTTTATTGTATAATTTTTATATCATAATAAATTTTATGGTACCTATCAACCGGTTCAACCGCTTCTTAAGCTATTCGTAACAATGAGATGGACTATCCCTTATTTCGCGCAATTTTTTTGTCATTTATATAAAAAGACCTTTATTATCTCTATATACGAATACAATTATCTCATATTTTGCATATGAAATATTATAATTTATTCGGTTATTTTAATCAACTCAAGCGGTACCATTGCGTCATCCCGTCTTTCTCTACTTATTATTACGATAATAATTTATACTAATCACTTCAGTTATTTTATTTAAAAAATTTATATACCATCACTATGAAAATGTAATGAAATCAAACTGAGAGAGATTGTGTTTGTTTGAACATGTTAATCTCAGTAACTACTGGACCAATTTCAAAAATTCTTTCGCCGTTGGATATGCACGTGATCCCTGATTATACGATATATATGTACCACGGGCGAAGCCGGGGCGGAGCGCTAGTCACTTTTATATAAAACAACTAGCTGACCCGGCAAACGCTGTTCTGCCTTACTCTTATCCTTTAGGGGTATGAAAAATAGATGTTGGCCGATTCTCAGACCTACCCAATATGCTTACCAAATTTCAGAGGAATCGGTCAAGCCGTTTCGGAGGAGTATGGCAACGAAAACTGTGACACGAGAATTTTATATATATAGATGTATGCGACATTGACAATACATTTTATCATTGACCTCAGTGGTTGTGGATGAACGCCAAGTCTATTTTTGTAAGTTTGTTCTTTGATTGTGTTTCGTCACGAATTGATAACATAAATTGCATAAGAAATGCATTCAGAGAATAGTTTCGTATCGAATATTTTGTTTGAAGATTTAACAGATTTGTTAGTGAGATATATTTATTGTGTTAAACATTGGTGGTCCCAGTGGCGGATTTACCAGCAGAGTGAGTAGGCTCGAGCCTAGAGCGGCAGATTTTGGGGGCGGCAAATTTGGGGAACGAATATTTTTTTTTCTTCACCTCATAGAAATCAAAAAGATTTTTCTATGACGGTTTTCAGCTGATGCCTGCAACAAATTTTGTCGATGACTTTACTCTCTCGCTTGTCATTGCACATTTCGGGAGTAGCAAACTTCCACTTGCATTGTAAAAATAATGTATGAAATGACAATTGTTGAGGCAAGGGCGGCAAAAACTATTCAGCTTATACTCTGAAAATTTGTAAATCCGCCACTGGGTGGTCCTGATTTATTGAACCGTTACCAATCAAATGCATTGCAATTGAAAGTTTCTAACACCATACTCAACTAATTTCCAGGTTCCCACTGTTCACGGCTGTGTTCCGCATTTGCCGCGGCGAGCTGAAGCCGAGTGACTTCATCGACTGCATCCGTTCGCATCCTGAGCACATGTAAGCGAACACGATTATACAATGTACCCCCCCCCCCCCCACCCCCACCCCTTTAGTTCAGTGGTTGATAGCCTTTGGTACGGATTAAAAAAAACAAGATATAACGTTGCCCACGATCGCGCTCGCTGTGATTAAAATGAATAATAAATCGCGTTAAAAATTCGTTAATGTTTTGTGAACAAATAATTGCTTAGAATATTGTTGTCCGCCATTTGATGGGTGTTAATGGTTTAGTATAACAGAAATACGTATATATCAATGTGTGCGTGGAGTCAACGAAAAAATGACGATTTTTTGTCGATTTGTGTGTGTAAATAAGTTTACAGTCAATATTTTGTTATCAAATTATGAAGTACTGGTGCGATATTTCTATGTTACCTCCGAAATAAAAACATATAAGTGACGTGTGGTATGATTGAAGGATTTCGGTTGATGTCTTAAAAATATTTATCTATGACTATTGTAGATTACAATTGTTATATAAATAATATGCGATATGTTTTGTATGACGCGTTAAACCAAAGATTAGTTTACTTCACAATTAATCAATATTTAAAAGAGGAAGAAACAAATACAAATATACTCGTATTTTGAATAATAAAAAAAAAAAACTATATTCTATGAGTTCTACGTAGCAGGAAGTTGCTTGTAATTTTTTATGTTTAAAATTGAAATTAACGTCAGATTAAATAAAGTGCTATATAATTTTTTTAAATAATTTTTTATTTCGCGCCAAAGGTTTTCAACAGCTGGTAGTTAGATGTAAATAACAGCTATATTATGTATGTTATTATTCTATGTATGTATATAACAGGGTGCCTAGTACTTATATTGTATTGTTGTTTGAATTGAGATTTTTTTGTTATTCTAGTGCTTAGAGAGATCGGGCTTAAGACCTAAATCTTATTATATAAAATACGAGACGGCTTTGAGATTTAATCTTAAAAAACTTCGCATTAAATGTGTTTTTTTTTTTGTTTCAAAATTATATTAAATTGGTTATTATAGATATAAACCTGGTCACTCTAAATTTAAAATCTTTTAAGATTTTTAAACGAAACTCAAATTTAATTGGTTGGATTTTCCCCCGTTTATTAACTGGGTTGAAAGTAATGAAATTGTCAGTCTTAAAACTAACTATATTCACTATAAATATATAAAAAATACAACATTGGACTTTCAGTAACATCAACTAGCGACCCGAACCGGCTTCGCACGGGTGCAATTATAATGTTATGTTTATATAAACATTTCTCTCAAATCTCTTTATATATTCAAACAAAAAATCCGTAGTTATTATATTTCCGTATAATTTGTTTGTGATTTTTTTAACTGGCAAACAAATTTAATTCTAATCAGTTTTAAATAAAAAAAAAATTATATTGAGACAGTACCAATAACAAAAAAAAAAACAAATTTACCGGCGAGTTAAATTTGAGTTTTCTTATAGAATTCAGTCATAACCCCCATATACTATACATTTAAATATATATATATAGAGATTATGTGACTAATATTACGTTATTAGTTTATAAATGATGTATTTACTGACACCTGTATGTCATATCGTGCATATTGAACTGATAAGCTATCAGACGAATTAGTTATCGAGATGAGTTGGGATGGAGTGGTAGATAACGGGAAATATTGGATTTCGTGCCGTTGCCACGTTCTAGTACTATTATTGGAATGAATTTTTTTTTTTAATAAAAAGAAAATTTCGGGGTTAAATTTCAAAAGAAAAATTATCTATCTCTAATAAGGAATGGTTTTAGAACACTAGTCTTAGAACTGTGTTCTATATCAAAACTTTATTGTGTAGTAAAGTATAAATAATAAAAAATTCTATATAAAATATTTTTGGAAAGAAAAGATATTTGCTGCTAAAATATAAATAAAAATCTTTTGTGTAAAACGAAATTATGTTATAACTTCAATTAAAAAAAAAATGATTAAAAAGAACTTTTAGTTAAATGTAAAACAATGCCTAAGGGTACCCTAGTAGTCGGTACTAAAGCTGAGCAACGATTCAAAAAGTGAACGTAATATTCGGTCATAGACATTAAAATATAGACTAGACGCATATGTTACATCCATAGACCGAAATTTCTGATTGAGCGATTAATTTGCTCACAACTCGTCGTAGTGACAGGATAAAATGCACATCGCGAAATTCGTGTTCTGGCTCCAATGGAGACGCTCATGTTGTGGCTATTATGGAATCATTCACATGTCGAAGTTCGTGGACTCGCTATTCGACCACAATGCCGCGATGTCCTTCTATGATTGTCACAACGCGTCATGGGCGTTTTCATTACAGCTATAATATTAATTTCACGATGTGGATTGTTTTTTGATTGTGATTTGTTGTGACGTTAGATGTTTTATCACTAGAAATTAAAAACTTTTCAGACTCGTCGAGAGTCTCCCCGTGACCACGCTCGCTGTAAAGTGTTCGAAACGTCGGGTTAATAATATAATGAATAAATCGCGTTTAAAATCCGTTGAAAAGTTTTTAATTTCTAAATGTATAGTACTCGCGTAAAACCAAACACAAGAAAATACTATGTTTTATCACTAGCTGCGCACTTTCGGTCTTTGAATGTAAAACGTACTAAAAAACTCCAATAGAATTATTTAGTACTTAGGTGAAAATACATTAGTTTTACCTAACCTTGTCTTCTTTTTAATTAAGTAGGTAAAAAGTACATCGTATATTTTTATTCGTAACACTAGCTATAACGTTGTTATCATAGATATATTAAATGTCTTTTATTAAAAACGCATTTTTATTCCTCTATATAGTTTATCTGTGCTATCCTTATTCTAACTTCTCGGTTTGCAGATTCGCCCCTAAGAATATAAGCATTTACTAACGATTTTAACAAGGGATGCTTTTATATGTTGCATGTTTTTGCATGGAATCATGTTTGTGTTTTTTTTTTTTAATTTTTAAACAAATATTTCAATAAAGATTTGCTCATTTAATTTCTATTTTATTTGTAAATGACACTTGCATTACGTAAATTAACTATCATTATGAGGTTATCCATAAATTATTGTGATATATTGGAAAAATACAGTTATTTATTCTTACAGCTACGGTCATTGATCGCTGGGTATGTATGTAAAAATGACAAATATTTGAAAATATAAGTCAAAACTGTTAGTGAAGTGTAATAGTAACTGATCTTTAATTTCATTATTTTATTGATAACCTCAAAAAATCAAATACATTGTTCATGTAGTAATTGTTATTTAACCCCCCTTTATAGGAGACAACTGGGGCCCAAATGTTCTCTGTGATACGAGTGAAGCATCCGGAATTGTCCGCCATTATAAAAATCATTTCCCGCGCACCCATCTGTCAATGTCAAACGTTCTCCAATGTTTTTAACAATATTTTTTGTATAGATACATTAATCATCAATTAAAAAAAAATAAGTAATGCATTGTTTATGATTATATTTTTATTCTTTATTTTAAATGTTATAACAGAAGAGAACGTTATTCTATATCATGAGCACTATCATTTCACATACATATTTTGATCATGTTGTGTTTCTGTTTTTTTGTTTACTTTGCGTAGTTTATGGGGAAACTTTAAGCATTGACTTGAATTTAAGGATTATATTAATTGAATCATTGCATTATTCACGGGGTTATTTGTAATGTCTAGTGTGGTCGTAAGCTTAAGTTTTATTTGTGCATTTTTTAATGTCGTCACTTATTTTCTTAATGTGGGTTTATTGTTGTATTTTTAATCGAAATAAGAATTTGCTAGTACTTATGTTAACAACTAACAAAAATGACGTCATAAATATAACTATAAATATTAAATTGGGTGCAATAAGAAATTGGATTGTAGAATTACTTAATATGATTTGAGCCAACTATAAGTTGAGAAGTAGGGTTAAGACTGGTCTCGTTTAAGGGTTTTTGTGTCATTTTGTTATATATTATTGCCATTTTAGTGTTATATTTTTTAATGACACAAGTAAAGTATATAAATCGTTCAATACATATCTATAGAATAATAACTATAAAAAAATAAAAAATATATCTTGGCCTTTTCTGATCCATTATGGATTGTTTTTTTTTAAGTATAAAGATCCAATTTTTGGTTACTATTTTTTATTGTATTATATTTTGTTTTCTTTTTATAGTGCTTGGTAAGATTATGAGAAAAAGGGTTTTTTATTATTAATATAATAGATATAAATTTCTCGTTGAGTAAATTAGTATTTTGTCTCTTTTACACATTTTTATAAAAGTCAAATAGTAACAGAGTAAGAGAAACAAAATTAATTTGCTTAACCGCCAATTATGACAAGTAGTCAAGGGTAAGCAAAGGAATTATAATATGAAGTTATATAGGGATCTTATAACTGTGATGTAAGGAGCATGGTATAAAGATAAACACCGTGATTAAAAGCAACTCTTTTTATTGTGCATGTTTTATTAAACATCCCAAAACATACCTTGTACAAACCATTGGATTTTGTGAGAATTCATCATGAAAACAGAAGCCCTACAGTTAGACTGGGAATATTCGACGGCTAGGATGAATTTGAAATATCGTGTTGCATAAAAATCTTCAAAAATCTCGTTGAAACCTATCGACATGTCGTATCGGTATCGGAAATGGTGCATTCCCAGTCTAAATGAAAATACTTTTACAGGATACGAGTTGTTAGAAAATCTCATTGCAGTATCTGTTAGAACAGGTAAGGCAGGCTTCTGTTTTGTCACTTCGGTGTATCTCATTATTTAAATATATTTTAAAAAGATAAAGTCTTTTTGTTGTGATGATTAGTGTGTGGCTTGGATTAAATAAATAAATGATGCTATTTAGAATGCGATATACAACCCACTTGTAGCAACATGGTGGTGAAAATATGTAAGAACAAATCTTATTGTAGGTGTCTGCATTTTACTGAGCATTAATAATAAGATTGTATAAATGAAGATATTCAAAAATGAATTTTGGCCTAGTTTACTTACCATTATTTATAAATATAGAAATTTCAACATATATGAAAAGCACTCGAAAATTATATAATGAAATGCAGAAAGTAGTTCTTTCTTAATTTATCAAATATATAAGATATACCAACCTTAGATACATACTTACATTATAACTTAATGTTTGTGTGTATTTCTGAACCGTTGCATTATAATTTTATTATCGTAGTTAATTATATGCCCATTAGAATTGCTTAATGACATGAAAAATAAGGTCAGATTTAGAAAACTATATACTCTGTTTACATTTAACGCTTATAACCTCTATTATATTGATCGAAACCTCCACCTTTGAGCAGGATTGTTTTATTTATAAATAATATCTATCGACTAAATAGTGAGTAGGTATCCACCCACTATCGGCTATTAATCATAATGCATTTAGTTTTGTTTAAAATTGACATTCGAAATCATTGCATAAATAACAATTATTTTGTGTTACATATTACAAATGTTGTCGAAGTGTTATAGAGATTAGAATAAATATTTACAAACAAATACAGGTAAGTGAAAATTCATTTATTGCCTTTTTTGGTAACATTTTACTTGGATGCTCGATCCTGTAGCCCGAGAATGGAATTTTGTAGTTATGATCGTTTCATTGACTAATTTTAACTTTTAATGTTAGAAAAAGATAGCATGCTTCCTCTGAATGTTACGAAATAAAAATAAAATAAAATTCTCTTTATGTTTTAAATAAGTCAATGACATTAAGTAGTTATTTCATACGGAGTAATTGTTTACCAAATTAAATGTTAACGGAATTTTTAAATTCATGTGGGAGTAATAAATTCTTTCTTTTTCAGGGTGAGAGTTTAAAGGCAGACAATTCTATTCGTCTATTAAACATGTCTATAGAACTGTGGCTGTTTGTTTGATTCTAATTGAAGAGGTCACGGCATTAAAATGCAACACATCATCGAAATAACTGTAAAAAATACGATAAATCAGATTTAGGTATCTACTAATCTAATCGACCGATTTTTAGGGGTTTATAATCTCTGCCTGTTTTGTCTATGAAAACACGTTGTCTATTTATAAGATGTGTGCAGTGTGATTGACTATTGCATTCGATGCATTATAAAATATAGAGTGGGATGGATATACGGTTGTCGGTAATCCGTCCTTCATTTAGAATGAGCTGTATATTTGCCAGAGACAATGGGTATGCCGGAATTATCTCTCTTTCTAACCGAAGGACAGCTAGAGTTTTGCCCCCACCGCTCTTTCTGTTTTTACTGTTAATTGTTATATTGACAGATTAAATGGGATATGTTAACCCCCAGCAATAAATATCGAATTTTACATTAAACTTGTTTTATGCGAGGGAAACGGAAGCGCGGAAGAAAGCCATAAATGAGTCTATGGTGGAGTTTCTAAAAGAAAAACCTGTCGCAACGCTCAAGTAATTATTATAATAGTACATTAAAGCAATACTAGTTTTAAATCAGTAGGGTAGTAATTAGTGTACACTGTACATATTATTTTTCCTTAAACTTTAGTGAATGATGAGTCACAAATGCTGAAATTCATTTGATTAAGTTCATAATAAAATATCTTAGAAGACAGAACAATTTATATATGTATTGTATTCTTAATCAATTGAGTTATTACTCTAGAATTATTTTACGTATCTGTTCTTACTAATCTTATAAATGCGAACATGTGTGTGTATCTTTTCTTTGACATTGCAACGTAACGATTTTATGGTTTGATTTTTGACCTTGAATATAGAAGGCCAGAAAGTGACAAGTTACTTTTTACCCCAGAAGTAACATCTTTATATCCATGGGAAATGCCTTGAGTACATTAAAAATAAATTGCTCTAAATAGCTTGTTGCCATGGCCATCTGTATACGAGAATCTAATGTACCACCTTTCTATTTCATTTTTCATTATGCTACCAATATATATATTTTATAGAATAATAAATAGTTGATTCTATTTGTATTATACTTTATGGTGATTTATAATTTAGTAAGTGTATTTATTATAAGCATTAAAGTATATTTTATATAACATTGATATTTGGGTATTTATGAAATATGTATATGATTATTTATTTACATATTTATATACACAATGTGAATGTTTATTAGCTGATATAAATTAGAGTTAAATTGTTTGTTGTAGTTGATTAGGCATGTGCTGTTATTAAAAAAATAAGTACACTACTTCTTTTTTTTCTACTATTCTAAACTTTTCTTAGGTTCAGCGTTAAAAACATTAGTAGAAAATATCCTGATTGAAAAGGGGCATATTCCCAAGTATATGGGAATATACCTTTATCTTTCTCTATCGCCGGGTATTTAGTGTTTGATTGAGTGAGATAGATATATCCATCTTTTTTGTTAGCCTTCAACATTTTTACATATAAGATTAGATCTGTTAAGATCTTGAGGTGGAAAAAAAAATTATGTAATAACATTTAACATTTATTCACTAAATCAACCACCTACTACATATTTTCTCTTATCTAAGGGTATATTTTTAATATAACCATTGTAAAAATCAAGCGCCGTAATCTCCCGCTTTCCCAATATTCTAAGAGATTTGAAATAAATATACTTTCTGTCCTTGCATAGTATTTTCACAGCATCCCTTTGTGTACAATAATCCAATGTGCCAACTGGTTGTGAATTTATTTCAATCACTTCATCTGGTACAAGAAATGCATTAAATAGTTTCATTTGTTTGTCTCTGAAAATTGTTGTCAATGGATAGAGACCATATATTGCTCTATACAGATTATAAACTTCTTTGGCTGTCATTTCTGACCATCTAACGTCACTGATGGTTTTATTGATTTTCTTTGCTGAAATAGGATTAAATAGAAATGAAATTGAAATAAGATTTAATATAGAATACCAATAATGATCAGAGTAAAATTTACAATAAATATTTAAAAATCTATCAAAACATCTTTGGGAGAATGGTTAATAAATTAGTATTTATGTGTGGAAAGCCAGTTTCAACTGATAGAAGGTCAACTTTCAAAGGACTGTTTACGTCTGATCCTGTATTTAGTTGCAATAAAAACCATCAACTCAACATGAGATTTGTTTGCACCATAACAAAGTTAAAGCAAGTACATAGATTATATAATGCATTCCAAGAATACAACAATTTTTTTATTTTTATTTTCCATCTGTCAATGCAAAAAATTCTGAATTTAAATATGTGTAAACAGAAGTGAAGCACTACATACTCAATGGTGCAACAAAAGATATTATATCATTAATACAAAAACTTCTTAAGTGCTTTGTGTAAAAAAATACTATTAATATGAAATAGGGTACTACATTTGCAGTACAAATATCTAGGAACTCTTAAAACATATATTTACCATATGTAACCCCTTCATTACTCTGTGGCTTTGCATTGTCTAGACTAGAGGGCAGTAATCTCATACAGTCTACTAGCATTTCTCCCCCCATATCTGATAGCTGTTTTGTTAATTCTGGTAAAAGTATATCATTTGGTACAGGAACAACTTTCTGACTTATTATTTCACCTGAAATTCATAATATTTTATTATTGATAATATTCAAAGCTTGTTTATTTATATTTTAAATGTAGTAATTCAATTTAATTGTATCTGTTTAGCAATTGATTTTCTCTATTTCTATCAGTCTTAAGCAGGCAATAACATTTAGGTTAGGTACACTGTACAGTTTAAGACAGACACACTGTCCCTATTATGGTTAACACATTTATAAACAACAAAGGAGTTTGTGGGTCCAATTTTCAGTAGAGAACAAAAAGAGAAGTTAGTCAGACAGGCCACACATGAGCTTTCTCATCTCATACTTTTATAGGTCTCATACTTTTACAGGACATTAGATCGGATAAACAAATGTGTATTTACTAACTGGATTTCATAATTTTAGTATAATATTGAACTTACATACCAACATCAAATTTATCAGGTTTTATTTTCATAAGTGACACACCAGCAACTTTATCACCATTTAACAATGTATGGATGATGGGAGCAGCACCTCTCCATCGAGGTAACAGGCTGGGATGAACATTAACCATACCTCTGTAATATAAAGATACTTTAAAAATATAATGAATTTTTAATGTTCGTTATCTGTCAGCATAATTGTCTTTTGTGGAAAATTTGGTAACATAACCAATACAGGTGGTTTGCGGGCATTAAATTAATATGACACTTTGAGAAATCAAGAAAGATTTATAGCCCTGAGCTCTTGGACTATGCAACAATTAAAACTAAAATTTATGTAATCAAAATAATTAATACTTTGCATTGTTAATTTGATAGAATCGAATTTAATCAATAGATACTTACAAAGGAAATTTGTCAAGAACATCCTTTTTGATTAAATGTCCAAATGCGACTATTAAGCCGATATCGTACTCGGCATTTTGTATGTGCAAGTTTGGCCATTGTAATATTGGGATTTCTTCGCTTTGTGCAAATTTCTCAATTGTACTCTTGTTCTTAGAACTATTAGCAGTAACTAGATGTAGTCGATTTATTATTTTTTCAGATTTCCTAAAGAAGATCGTTAAATATAGTGATTTAATGGAAAAAATAAACTATTCGTTAGCTAGTAACTTTTTTACCTTAAAGAATTAATTCTACGCAAGCTGTTGAGTCCAATTTCATCAGAACCAAAAAACAAAACATTGTATGGGGATTTGGCCGAAAATTTACGTACATTTATGCATTTTTCACTGATAAAAAGGATTTTTCGTCTGAGCAAAGTTAGGTTATGTATAACAAATGTCATTTTCTGTTATGACAAACTTATGGTACAAATAGTGTCAAAATCAAAAATGACATACGACAATAAAGAGCACAGCTGCCAACATAAAATAAAGACCTTTCTTCACTAGACCAGATTATTATCAAACAAATTTAAGAAAATAAATGAACAGGATATGTAAAAAACGGGACTCTATAGGATACAAGAGCTTTTTTTTTAATTAATTCAACTTGAATTAAAATAATTACTGTAATTAAATAAGTTTTTTTCTCACTCAAATGTGCCGTAATGAATATGTAATTATATGTATGAATATGTGGTAGTAACTGATATGTAAAGTAGTGTAACTTATAATGGTTCACAATAATATATTTTGCGTTTAGTAAGTCTGCCGGTTTTATTATTATTATATTCTACTTATTGAAAATAAAAAAAGTTACATCGTTTCCACTTTTTTTGGTGACAAAAATTCAAATGAAGGAATTTTTTCAATCCTTTGGCATAATATAATCCTGGATCAATGCGCTATCAAACACTAAACCATAATTTCAAAGGGTACATGCATTGTGTTTCTTTATACCGATTGATTTATTAAGTGTGAATACCTTTTACTTATTCCTTTAAGAAATCACTTCAAGTTGCTTGCATGTTTCATTACAAAATTCGCTAGTCGTTAAGAAATCTTCAATGGCTCCATAGTCAATACATATTTCTGATCAGTTGAAACAAGTCATTTTCTGAGAAAGATTCTAGGTGTCATTTCCTAGTTGTTTTCTTAGACATGGTTTTTTAAACCCAGGTTGAAATAAAAGACGGCGTTTAAATAAAACTTCTATTTATACATGTCCAGAAAAATAGACGAGTCTCTAAATTGAATTAAGAGGGTAACATTTTTATAGAAGAAGTAATATCATATAACATTTATAAGATTTTGATATTATAATACAATGAACTAATATAACTTCAAACATTGTAGATATTTTCATTGTCACGCATTATTCTTTGGGACTATAGTTTTATAATGAATATAATAATAAATAAATTTCTCACAGGTGCACTAGGGTAAAATCCTGTATGTCTCCGATCATCATTTGATATTAAGATCACTTTGCTATTTCAAATTCATCATTTATTACACCTATCAATAGCCATGCATTTAATTTGCATTATTCAACTTTGGTCATCGCTAGTTTACCCTAAAGCACCTTAACTGGTAATATTAGTAGTTATATCGGTCTACAGATATTTAAATATATAAAAAGTTATTTTTGATGTCTGACATAGATATTGAACATTAAGCATAAATAGAAATAAATCATATGGCATCAAATCATGCATTGGAATACTGAATAACTTACATAGGTCTTAACACAATTTAAAGCTTTATTTTCTCAAAATGTTCTGTACAGAGCAATGTTTGCGAATAAAATTCTCTATTATACATTATTTCCAGTAAAATTCCGTATGTACTCTATATACTTATGTATATCTAAGGACTAAACAATCATGATACAATTTTTATAAACGTAAGGTGTTTTTTTAAGAGAACATCAAATGTATATAAAAGCTATTTTCAATTTTAACCTCTTTGACTATTAGTATACTTCTTAACAAAATATTTTTTAATAAATGAAGTAAAAATGTTGCCTGCTATATAAACATGAAGTGAATTAATAAATTAAAGTAATTTTTAATCTAAAAGAAAAGAAGACGCAAAAATGTTAATTTTGCGTGCCTTATCAAAAGCATAAAAAAGTTTTGTGAAATTAAATGTTAATTTAATTGTTATTTTTTATAGCGAAAATAAATGACGAGTGAGATCGTGCTTCGTATGTTTCCATACATAAAAAAATATATCTTTCTACAACTACACTTTCATACTTATTGGTATTTATCTATTAAAATCTATATCATGAAGTCCGTGATTACTTACTCAGAAAAGTAATAATCAAAACGAATTTGCTCAACTATTATCTCTATATTATAACATCAATACATGTAATTAACACGAGCTCTTTGTAGACTTTCGGCTGAAACTTCTTGACTTGGAAAATTGAGGTTTTGTGTACCAAGATGGGGGACTAACCACATCCTCTTCAAAACTTTTCATGCTCACACTCCCTAATGATTTCTGAGAATTCTGTCTTTGTGATATTTTACACGAGACTGTCTGCACAGCGTTACCCTTCGCCTCGTTATGATATGGAATGTCTCTCATTTCGATGACCTCTACATCCGTGTCGCTGAGGTCTTTACTCATTCTATGCATTTTGCTAGCTTCCACAGAATATCCTACGCTTTTAAACGTTCCATCCATTCTTCTAGATTTGTCTTTAAACAGCATCTTTTGCAATTCCTTCCGGAACTTGGGATGTGTAATGATGTAAATAAATGGATCAATACAAGCAGCTGTTTTGCAGAATAAAGCCGGTATCATGGAAATGGCTGGTGTAATAGCATCTTTAAGGCCAAATATACCTAAAAGAGTAACAATAGCGTATGGTGTCCAGGATATAAAGAACAGGGCAATAACGGCAATAACAAGACCAGCTAGTTTAATCTCGGCTTTGCGTTTCGTTTGCTCCTTAACGTGGCGAGAGGACATCCTCTCTTCTTGATTTTTGCTATTCATATTTCTGTTGCCAACGACGATGCGAAGGATTCTTGTATAGCAGAAGCAGATGATGCAGAGGGGGCCGAGCCAGGCGGCGCAGAAGAAAACAAATATGAAGTATCGAGGGGGCAGTTCGTCTGTGAGGTAGTCGAAGCTGCAACTGGTGAGGTAACCTTCGGGCACGTAATGTCCATAACCTATATCGAGAGCGGGTATGATAGAAAATATCCCTGCGTAGATCCAGGCGCCGACAGCGAATAAGCGGGCTCGGATGGCTGTGAGGGCTCGGAGGGGCTCCAGGGGGTGGACGACGGCCCAGTAGCGGTCGAGGGCGATAGCAGTTAGCGTAGCGATGGACGTGGTGCCGCTTAAGCCTCCCACAAAACCATAGATAACGCAACCTGTTCAATATAGATGATATGAATTAAAAAATGCAAATACATTAAATTGCTATAAATTAATATAACATTTATTTTAGAATAATAAATGAAAAATTAATTAAAGAAATTAAAGAAATCTGTTTCGTACACGATAAATAAAACTAATTTGCTTGTTTGAAATGTCTCCAAATTTTCTTTATGGGAACTTAAAAGATAAGGACTCCGGCGGTGGAAGTTCGTTACATTTTTTATTATCTTTTGAGTATGGATGCCTGGGTCACTCCCAACCTCATTCGCCGCCCTTTCAAGGAAGTCCTTGGCACAGAAGTTGGCGAGAAGAACCTTACAAATATAATTTATGTCGAACTTGACCTTACTGAATAACATTATAAATTAAGGATAACGTCAAAGTTCATAAAAATAATGTTAAAGAAATTAATCAAAACAATCTTATTATACTTCCTAGAGTTGTAAATTATTCGAACACAGTCTTTGAAATTATACAATAATTCGCTAACATAAAGGTCTTGTGGGAAATTACACATCCCGCAATATGTTAAAATTGATTCCGTGGCGGTTCCCGTGGCGGGAAACTAGAGCATAACTACTTCTATGATAAACTTTTTTATAAGGTATGAATGTAACATGTCTTTTTATATTTTTATTCCCATTCCAATTTAATCAAGCCCAAGCCTACATTTACATTGCTTGGATTTCGGTAGGTTGAACGACGTAAATTTTGCTAGCAAGAAACTCGGTACATATTTATAAGTAGTGGCCCTCTCAGCTTCGTCCGTGGTACATATAGCTTTCCTCAATAAAGGGGCTATCTAACAATGAAACAATTTTTGAAATCGGTCCAGTAGTTCCTGAGATTAGTGCGTTAAAACAAACAAACTCTTCAACTTTATAATATTAGTATATATTATGGATAGCTAAGATATTTAATGGCCGATTTAGCAATTGCTAAAAGTATTACACAATAGTTTAAAATATCACATGACGTGAAATGTCTAAAAAAGTGCTATCAACACTTTTTTGAAATTATTGTTTATTATTCGATGAATATATGAAACCTAGGATTGAAAATTCAGTCATAAATAACATATTATATGAATACTATAAGAACCTATATTACACAAATAGGTATAACTTCAAATTATGTTGATTTGAGTAAGGTACATTATAAATATTAAGTGTAGGTATCTAAATGTGTAAAAAGTATGTTTATAATTTTTTTTTAATTATATTTGAGTTTGATTTTTTCAGTCTTAAATGTTTGCCAATTAGCAATTACCTGTTTTTCCTAGCGCTGGGCCGAGGTTAAAGGAATTAAAAATAAATATCGGCGTCTTTGCCAGCATTATGAAGTCGCTGAGGGCAAGATTCGCCACCAAAATATTGCCTGGGGTACGAAGAGATCTGCATCTAGAACAATATAAATAAATTATTTTAAGAATCATTAACAATTATACATAATTCATATAAAATGTTTCGCTTAAAGACCGAAATCTTCATTGAGCGAAAACTCATAAAGCATTGTGGTCCGCCCTGGCTTCGCCCGTGGTACATTTATAGCCTACAGACTTCCTCAATAAATGGGCTATCTAACACTGAAGAATTTTTCAAATCGGACCAAGTCAAGTAGTTCCTGAGATTAGTTCGTTCAAACAAACAAACTCTTCAGCTTTATAATATTAGTATAGATTGCGAAATTGTTTTACATCTTGTTAAGCTCTAATGAAAACGCTTAGACGTCACAATTGCAGATTAGACCACATAACGAAAGTAGAACACCATTTTACAATTTAACAGTTTCACTTAGATAAATTGTAAGATATGTGATCACAATTATAAAAAAGTTTCCAATCTCAAAACCTTTAATTTACTAAAATATTCAATTTACAGTTATTGTCCACACGATTCCTCACAATATGAATCCAAAAACTCGTTATACGAGATATTGCCTTACATTCTCAGATACATTCATTCTTTGAAGTCACAGTCACACATCATACGTTTCATCTCAAATTTAAAGACATCCAATAGTACATATTCCTATATCCTGGGTTGTGATGTACAATCGATGTTTATTGGAGCATCCATATACATTACAATAATATCCGCTTAGTCGATTGATTTGTTATGGTGAAGACAACCTTAGTCTTCCCTTTGTATTTTTACATTTTATCAAAACGGAATTACAACTAGGTAGTTTCTTTTTTCTACTTTATCGCGATGTTTTGATACCTAAAGGAATTGTTTTTAATTTTGCTCACACAGACAAATATTACATTTAAACACTGGTAATTTAAATATTTTTATTTTAAGTATAAAAAAAATGTTTGATACCTACCACCTATACAGATAACCACTTTTTTCTTAAATATCATTGATACAGGTACGATTTTATAAGTCTTAATAAAGCGCTTTAATTCAAATCATTAATTTCGGTGTATCTGTAAACGAAAATTAAAAATAGTCTATTCAGTTCCAGCTTCTAAATAACATACTTTTGTTAATTTACATGTTCTGTCTTGTATAAATGAAATAAGCGTAGGTTGATCTAAAAACTTCACAAACCCAGCTAAAATTAGCAATAGCAATGCAAAAGAAAAATAACTAAATTTAAAAATAGAATAATATGTATCCATGACTAAACTGTCTTTTCCTTGTCAATATATATTTTTTATTTCTTTATTCTTGGCAAGAAGAAAGAAATTATTACTACTACTATTTGCCAGTGTCTTGATAATTAATTATTATTTTTTTAAATATATCCTGTGTCACAGATCCGTCTTCAACTGGTCAATATGTAATTGTAATGTAATTTAAATTGACATTATTTAAAAACTTTGCTATAAATAACTATCGAGATTTATTACCGGAGGAAATTTGTATTTTTTTTTTGTAACTAGCTTTCCACCACAGATTGCCCCACGCGGTCAGCAATTTCCCGTAAGAATGAGATGTTTCATCGCGGTAAAAATACCAATAATTATAATAATATTATTAAATCACGCCATTGTGACGGAAAAGAAAGGCAACCAACCACGCTTTCCTGTCTGTAATATTAGTAAATATAGTAAGATTTTTACATTATATTCGGTATCAGTATAAATTGTTTCTTTAACTTCTCAATCTCTTTTATTTTTGATATTGAAAAAGCGATACCGAGTCGTAACGTATAAATTAAGGGATGAAAGAATGGATTGGGCCTAGGGAATTCAGTCATAAATGCTTTATCATACTAAAGAAAGACTTTAGGGTTTACTCATGTTGATTAAATCATTTATTTGTGGATTTATTTCAAGGATTTCTTCGAAGGATAATGTGGAGTGTTCTCGACAATCACTTAACGGAAAAGCGCGGGAAATAAATAGGCAGGTGACCTCTTAATTCAGTGATGTTGAAATAACGCGTACCATTTTTTCTTTGTGTAGTTTGTAACAGAAATGTACAAATAAAGTCTTATTTCCGTTTTTTTATAGCTTGATCATCGTGTAGTCATTCGAAAAATGCTAAAGGGTTCATAGAGATAGTTAAAGTTATGTGCGTCGCCAGGTGACGAGGTTTTAATGAGAAGATTTGTATCGAGGTTTTATTGTTTCGTATGAAATATAACAACGGTACTATTGTATTACTAATTAAAATAAATAAAGTTCTTAGTTTGAATTAATAACGTTGCAATTTAGAAATTTAGCCTAATAATTTATATATGTGTTTTAACTGGGGTAAACGTTTCTGCTTTTCCTTTATCTTTGAGTGCATTTATTTCTAAATCAGTCGTTTCGAGATCCTCCCGATTTTGGGACGTCGGTTGAATACACGGAATGAGGTGAACAGAATCATAATATGGGATCGTACCTAATGTTTGTGTTGTTTCCTGCACCAGATTGTTTATTTTCCTCAAACATAAAGTATTTGTTAGTTAGGATATTGCAAATCGTAATGTGAAGACAAGGTTGAAGGAATGCTAGGTAGTAAGGAAATTATATATCATAGGGGACCTCCTTTTTAATTACAATTTATGGTTATGGAATAGTAATTATATTTAAGTAAATACTTATATTAGTTTTTTTGATCTCATAACGGGTTACTGAGCTGTTGGGTCGCCTGATATTAGGCGACCATCACCACCCGTGAACATTCGCAGAGGTAGTGAGAGGTAGTCTGCGAACGCGTTGCCCGCTCTAAGGGGTAATGTATAAAGAAAGGATTAAAAATAGCTTGAGATCAAAACGACGTCGGGTTTTATCTTGGAAATCCCAGGGGAAACTATGCGAGGAAATATGAGACTGACTTTTGACAACGCGGGCCAAACCGCGTGCGGAAAGCTCGTAGGTAGTAGCTAGCTAGCACAGAATAATAGTAGTGGATAGTAGTTATTCTGAGTAAAGCGCTCCCAATAAGCTCAAATAAGCTCGTAAAATTAGACTCATATTGATACTTCCTACATCACTCGATAGCTTATTTAGGTATACTTTATTCTTAAGTGATATATATATTTATTAATACAGCATTTTTTATCACAATCTCAGGCAGAACCAGATCAAGCTAATATTATACTTATATAATTAACATCTATCTAGACTTTTACTAAATCTTCCACTCGCATCTGTATTTACATCATCCGGTTCCAGATATTATTCTAAAGCTCGATTCATGTACTCGCCAATCTATTCGTTCGCGTAATAAACAAACTATTTAGTTGTCCAGACATAAATACACAGCGGAATGGTTGCAGCCCGATGACAAAAAAATGAGTCGATGAGAGAATTTTTTGTTCATGACGGATGGAAGTCTCGTATATATTTTGCAGTGATACCGTTTTATCAATCGTTTTCAACAAGAAGGAGGTTATTGATTCGCCTTATTTTTGGGATTTGTTACCGCTTAGCTTTCTAGTGGGTGAGCCGATAGATGATTCTTCTTTTTTAAAGCTGTCACCTACCGTGTTCTCTTTAGATTTGGTCTAGTTATGAGAGTTGGAGGGCGGTTTAATTTATTGTTAATAAAAATTATACACTAGCGATCTGCCCCGGCTTCGACCGTGCTACATTCAATATAACCTATGGCACTAAGTGAAGAAGAATTTCTCTTCTCTTTTCTCTTCTCTTTTTAATAGTAGTTTATATTGACATAAACATATTTTGAGCTGCTTTTCACGCCTCTTCGTTCACCAAGAAAGCAATTAAACAAACGAACGGTCTGTACGTAAACAAACAACAACAAAAAACGTTACCCAGCTTTTCTCTTTTTATCATTACTAACGTTCTGTTTTGAAGGACAGAAGGTATTTCGGAGCTTCTGAATGCGCTATGTTTATCTGGATAATCGTACGTTTTATATAACAGAACGCAATTTGAACTTTCATAACAATGCCCGACATCTGGTTATTGTTGTGTAATATTACATTTTCACGTGGGTGTTAACAAATTTAAAGAGGAAGCTTTAATATGGGAAATACTACGAATTTCTTTATATTACATATACAATTTCATCCGTTTCCAAAAAGGAAGATTTTTTATAATTCTATTTTTAGTTTAAAAGCCGGTGGATTCCGTATGTTCCTACTTAAATTTGGTTTAGTTATGAACATTTGAAGGTCATTTAGTTTTTTGTTTAGTTGTTGCGAAATTTCAAAAGATCAAAGCGATGGATATCTTTGGACAGGTCATGAACAGTTAGCTGCATGCGATGTCTATTGTGAAATGTTGTTTATTGTGTTTTGTTAAATTTTGTATCACGCATCTTGTTTTATTATTATAAATTTTCTTTTTCTTGCTTTACGAATTTATACGAGATACGAGGAATTAGTATAGGATTGTTTAATTTTCTTTTTGCTTTGAAAAATTACATCATCATCATCATTATCATCATCAGCCCATATATGTTCCTACTGCTGGGACACAGACCTCCTATGAGGGTTCAGGCCATAATCCACCACGCTGGCCAAGTGTGGGTTGGCAGATGTCACATGTCGTCGAACTTTTGATTCCTGGACATGCCGGTTTCCTCACGATATTTTCTTTCACCGTTTTAAGCAGTGACGATGTTATCCACATCTGCAGATATTGAAAAATCAATTTATTTCCTGCACGCTCGCCCGGTCTCGAACTCCGACTTATCGAAGTCTAAGATTTTGAAGTCCGAGGTTCTACCCACGGAGCCACCACTATTTTAAACATTACATATCTTTTAATAATAAAAATAAATACTATCTTTGCAAATGATGGCCAAAACATAAATAAGAATTGTGTTATTGTCTGATTATCACTAAGCAAATCGTGATAAGTAAGAATGCAACTCTGTTGTAGTTTATTATTCGATCAAACACTAGAAATAGACTAGTCTGCGTTCGCAGGCAATAAAGACAAATGATCTAGATAGAATAAAGATTAACGTCACAGCGAATGCAATTACATTGATATAGACAGAGAAATAGTAGTAGTTTGAAAAGAAATCTAGACATTTTAGCCAACTTTATATTCCTTGTGATAAAATGGACACGCATATAAGATTGAATAAAACTTTCAATTAGTAACGATTTAAAAATTGCAAAAAATAATACATATGTTTGTTTCTACATCATACATATATGTTTAAAAAAACCTCAAGCGACCTCAAATGGTCTCAAATATATTTGTTTTAATTTAATTATAATTAGTTGAAATATTGTTATTTAGAGTGACTTCTAGCGATTACTACAAGCCGTAACGTGCCGTAACGTTGTTCATAAATAGATATTTGTACATGAACTTTAACTATGTTTCGTGTGAAACAGTATCTTTAATTATTAAAATGAATTCATGTCTTTGGTAAAGAAAAGGTTGTACAGTACAATTATTACGACTGTTATACGAGAAACATATTTTCAAAATATAGTATTTAAAATGTTACTAATTTTAATTTAATTTACTGTTACATGAGTTAAAAGCGACTTAAATATCTACTGCATTAATGAAAGAAAAAATAAAAAAGTACTGTGATCGTTCAGGATATGTGCTAACTGCTAATTTGATAGTGTTGAATACATAATGCTGCGTTGAAAAAATAGAAAAGAAACATTAAGTTATCTCCAATTTATTTTAACGAAACGAAGAGCATACTAACACAGGGCAAGCATTTTCATTCTTTTGTCAATATTTTCTTCAAGCCAAGGCTGTTGCATCGTTGATTGTATCTGTGGGTGCGTCAATTTCAGCTCTTTAAGATGCCTTAATTTATTAGGCTTTTGCCCGTGGTTTCGCACAATCTAAATTGATAGGTATTACATAGTTTATTATTTCACATAATCCATCCTCTTGACTCTGATCTATTAAAAAAAATATCAATATCCGATGTGTAGTTTTAAAGATCTAAGCATAGATAGGGACGCGGGAAGCGACTTTGCTATATAGGTACTATGTAGTGATACTTATTTTGAACGTATTGAACATATATAACATACAGTTACTTAGTTATCCTGCAAGATGACGTTTTAACAATACAAAAATTCTTATTATAAACGCTTTGTCTCTTAAAGAATAATATAACTATATTAGAAAGTCGTAGTATAGTCAGATTTAAAAAAGAGGCTAAGACGTATTTAGCGTAAGACGTATTTATATTCTAGTAAGAGAACAGTAAGTCACATTGACGATGCGTCGGTATGGAGCCCGTCGCAATGAAGTATTAACCACGCCGCAATTACTGCAAGTTTGTCCGATATATACCTATCGGAAAACTTTTGTTTTGTTTTCGTATGTAACTTCCTCTTAGGGGGCGTTATTTGTTAGGAGGAGGGGGGGATATTATTTTTTTGTGGGAGACGGTGGGTAATGTAACGTAACATGAGGTTCATCGGATAAAATTTATTGGTTATGTAATAAAGATTCGATGATTAATGTAATTAAATTTTGTAACGAAATAAATTTTCGATGTTAAAGTTACGTTGCAAAGACTGCACGTACGTAGATCTTTATCGAGGAATTACTGTTTCGTGATTCACATCTTTCGTCTTTTTACTTTTCAACCTTTCTGCGGATACAATATGACTTATTTTTAAATAGCAAATTTTCAAAAATACGAAGGTGCAAAAACAACTGCGTGTTATAAACATGTCTGTTATCTATTTTAAATATTTTGCAATGAGGTCATCTTCGGCATTGGCCTGCATAATGTTCTATATATTGGGCCGGAATATTACGTGTTTTAATAAATATCCATGTGATGATGGTGTCGGAAAGAGGGTAATGTTTTCGAGAGTTTGTATGCACGTATGTAACTATGTATGTGCAGCGTGCATTATTTCTTTGGCACGCCCTATAGACTAAATTGCTAGACGGATTTTGACATAATATGAACTCGTGGTTATCACTAGAAATGTGGTAAGGACATAGAGTGTAGACATAAGTTATCAAAATGACATCCATAAATAAAAACAGTTGTAAAATTCTGCCTTAGATTACTATAGGATAGGATCTACCACTTCACCAAGAACACTATTGAGACAGAACTATAAAATTAGAATCAAATACATATAAATCCCAATTTACTTACGGGAACATAATCTGACGATCTTTTATTAATTCTAACAAGCTTTCCGCCCTTATTCGCCGCTTCAATCGAATCCAATTTGTAGGAAAACTGATAAATTATTCGATTTTATTTTAGAAGTAGGTACTAGAGTGTATATAATAATTTATTTAACGTTTATGTTAGATATTTCTTTGAATTTTTTATTGTTTGGAATTTGTTATTGCAAGAATTAACTCTCTGTAAACATAATTATAGAAAATTAATTCTTCTGTTCTACAGAAAGTTAATTTAGAATTCAATAAAGTTAAGAATAGCCTATACACACAACTTAGGTATATATGGAGTTAATGTTCAGTAATGGTCCGTCCCGGCTTCGCTCGTCGTCTATATATATGTATGGCCTATAGGCCTCAAAGTTCGTGTACATATTACATATCCACGGAAGAATTTTTAAAATCGGCACAGGCATTCCTGAGATTAGCGCGTTCAAACAAACAGATTCTTCAAACAAGCTTTCAAACAAGCAATTATTAAAGATGTGTTTTATGTATCACAATATCTATGAATTTCGGTTGTTAATGTTATTTCAGAACCTTAGTTGTTCTAAATATCATTTACCTAAACTTGAATAAAACATGAATTCACACAGTATAATCCCGCGCTCGAATAAAGAAAGTGCTTGTTGAGCAAATTACACCTATAACAAGGTAAGTCAGTGAGAAGGGGAACGATTTATATCGGATCACGTTTAAAACCTTTCAAATCACCCCAAATGCGTACTGGTTTAAAGGTAAACGGTTTTGTTTGCCCAATATCACTAAATCAGAAGTAAAACGAGTATCTTTGAATGGCGGCAAAAGTATTAATGTCTAATCATATCTACTAATATCATAAATGCGAATGTACGTCTGTCTGTCTGTCTGTCTGTCTCTGTGTGTTCATGTCCTTTCTCAGGTCTCAAACTATCTCTGTACCAAATATCAACCGAAGCGGACCAGAAATACGACATCAAAGAATATAAGAAGTACATATAATGATATAATAAGAAAAAACATGCGTATTAAAAACTAGCTGTCTTACTTAACATTTGTCTGCTATAACCCCAGTCTATTAATAGATCTACCTATATACAACAAAAAAAAAGATCATAAAAATCGATCAAACTAGTGTGGAGTTTGGTTAGGAATAATGACCCGCAAATTTTTTAGATATAGATTAGCTATTTGTATTTAGAATTTAAGTTATGTTATTCATTAAAAGAGTCAAATGTAGTTTCATTACTTATTAAGTTCCAGACAACTCAAAACACTAACCAACATTATTGATACGTTTAACTTGATTAAAAATGTCTCTGGGACACATCCGAATTACAGATTGGATTTGATTAAAAAGAGGTATGTTTCTGAGCTGAATACTAATTAAAACTTAGACTACTTTCGTTCCTCATTGATGCTAAACGGTGTACTTTTTTGACTAACATTTAAAAACATTGCGCTTTGGAATATTTATTGAAAGAAGAAATTCCGAGTGAATGTTTGTGTCGAACATGCTTCGGTACCAGAGGGGCCAGTTTGCACCAGGGAAGGTACTGCACCCCACACATATTAAGTGAAATTACTACATGTTTATAAAATAACCCTTGTAACTCAAAAAAAGCTTCCGCAAGGATTTATGGTAAAATTTTATGGAGCAGTGGATCAGTGAAGGCTAAATAAGCAGGTCGCTCACACATAAATGCTAAAATTTTAACATTTCGGGGGGTTGAACCTCAAAACCACCCCCTGGCAACACTCATGCTCAAAGGTCTATGCTGAATGCCTGTAGTAATGAAAGCTTTAATTTAGTACTTTTGTATTGTGTTCACGTGTTTGAAACGTTACAGAAAGTAAGTTGATTCATTTATGTTTTGTTTAATTTTAGTTCGGAACTTCATGAGCGTATAAATTGTTAATTGAGTTTTGCTTTATTTGTTGTACATATAGCCGGCTTTTGTTCTACGTTTACATGAAATGAAAAAGTCCAGAAATGTTTCCGGGAAGTCAATTTAGATAGAGAAAAGAATGGATGGTTGAAATTTGAGTGATGCATGCGAGATATAAAACATTTCTTTGAATTATTGTTCGGTGTATTACTAAGTCTAGTCTAACTCCTTTGCCGCTCTAATTATGCGCCTGGCC
>NC_052107.1:1411263-1453608 GCF_012273895.1 Zerene cesonia
GAGTCGCGGACGTATTTTAACCAGCTCCCGTGGCCCCTTCACTCAAGTGGCTCGACGGAACACAGTGGGGTTTTGGTCAGTAAGAATCCGACATAACCCACGGCTCCATCCCCGGGGGTCGTGGGTATCTATGCAAGATTTCCCCACTATAAAAAAAAAAGTCTAGTCTAACTCGTATTTACGGAATAGTTATTATCCAGGAGCATGTAAAAGTTATAATTTATTAGCCGTAACAGTTAGTTCGCCAAACAAGAAACTCTCTAGAGTTTCAGGTGTAACAACTCAATGGAAACCTGCGTTTAACTTTCGTAATAATATTATCCTGGAGATTATAGGAACAACCTTAAATTCGAATAACTTTTAATTAATCCTATTGTGGGGAAATTAATGCAGGGTAAGCTCCAATTATTTTCTTCTAATTGCAAAGCGGTTGAAAATTTCATGAGTACATGTTGGTAATATTCATGTGCTCCTGTACTGCCGAACCGATCGTAAATCTTACTTATACAATAATAGCTATTGCCCGCGGCTTCGCACGCGTTAATTCGGAGTAGTTTAATAGACGTTATACATACAAAACCTTCCTCTTGAACTACTCTATATATTTAAAAAAATCCCATCGAAATCCGTTGCGGAGTTTCAAAGATACACACAAGATACATAGGGACATAGGGACAGAGATAGCGACTTTGTTTTATACTATGTGGTGATATCCGAAAGTATATCAGAATGTATAGATGTTTGTTAGTCTTTCACGCGATAATAGCTTATTATATCTGTATAAAATTTGGTACAGAGATAGATTAAAGTCTGGATTAGCACATAGGCTACTGTTTACCTGGGTGCCACGCGAGTAACGCGGTTACTACAGCTAGTGTAGTGAACAAATATTATTGTATGTCATGACGATTTAAAAAGTTTGTCAAAAAACCAACATCTATTTTGGAAGATATTTTATAATTTGGAAATATTCTATACAGGGGTTTGTCTAATAAGCGATAAGGGCAATTAATATAATTAATATTTATACAGATAATATAGTACTAAGATATTATGTAATCGTTATTTTTAATTCAAACAATATTAAAAATTTTTGACTGCGCCTTTGGAATTGACGATTGTGTTACATGTGTTTCCTTTTTACGGTTGCCTGGAAGAGATTGCTTTTTATCAATAAAATCGCCTTTTGTATACTCGCTATGATATTCTGTTTATAAACTTCATATAATGTATTCTGCGATTTTTAAACAAAACCTTATGAATAAATAAATAACGTACGATAATTCAAACTAAACTTTTTGTATACGTTATTTTCATTAATAAAACATGCACCTCTCTGTAGAAAAATGTAATACACAGATTGCAGGCGAATAAATTTACCGTGTCTCACCGCAGCCATTACAGACAATAATCGTTATAATGGATATTTTCTGAATATACGACAATTTCCTGTAAACCTCGAAGTTCTCGCAAACAACCAATTTTCCCGCTTCGAAGATGTTTCTTTATTCAATGATTAAAACAATCACCTCTATTGTCCCCTTGTTTCACTTGTGTCACTGAATACAGAGATATTCTTAAAAGGAATTTTCATTACCAAGATCAAACTCTGGTTAATGAAAACCTCGAGATTGGATTTAATGAACCTTTTTCGTCAAATAAGCAGCGGCTTGTACTCTGCTGCGCCGTAAAAAATTGTGAATGGATTTATTAAAAATTACTTAGCTGAGGTTAAAAGGCATATTGTTTGAAGTAAAATTTTAAATATATTTGTTTGTAATTTATGGATATGATCTTTATTAATTTTATTGTATCATCCAATGAAATAAATACTTATAATTGTATTATATAAGGAATTGATTAAAACCTATGTTGTCATGAATCATAATATAACTGTTTCTTTTTATATGTTATTTTATTCTGAGTGATGTTTTAAATTCTTCTTGTCCCTGTATTGTGTAGGTGATGATCGATTTACTCTGTGTAGTATTTGCTTAATGAATTGTTTATATTTATTTATTGGCATTTGGCAGTTGAAGACGCATTTATTTTTGTTTTTATATATGTTTATTGCATTAGTGTGTAGATTAATGGCTATCCTAAGCATAATAAATAAATACGTAAAAGGTACATACAGCTGTAACATTCCGTCGAGACAACGATTGTTGTAACTTCTTCATCAAACATTCGACATGCAAATTAAATTGTCCAAGTTATGATCTATTTAGAATTCACACATCAACTTTACGGCAACTAACATTTTCCATGATCACTTGCCATCTGTTGCATAGAAATATACTATCGGGTATGAAATATTTTATAGAACTATTAAAGTCTTTCATCGAGGCATCATGACTCGACACAGTACCCATATGTAGATTTCATGGCATTTCCATTAACGGTCTGGTTGGATACCTGATCTAAGTTGATAGTTCTATGTTATAATATTAAATCGTTTGCCTAGTCGTTTGATTAAATGGTTGATTACGATGAGGGCTATTGATGAAGAGGAGCGAATTAGTAGGGTTTAAGCTCTTAATTAAATGGCTGATAAAGCTAGTTGGCTGGGACATGTATTATAACATTGGGTCGAAGAATAAGAATATCATTTAAGCCTTTGATCCAATCAATAAGCCTAAACTGACATAAACTAATTACAATATTTGCAATACCAATACCCATACCGCTTAATTATAAGTGCCCAATGAGTTATTTGTATGTTATTGACAGCTGTCACGTATATTTGTTATGACATTACGTATACGCGAATACGCTCGAACGGTGTTCAATTCATAGGATATTAATTGATCTATAATTTATTATGGTACTTTTTGACATTATGAAAATCGATGCTCTTTGACCTTCCACAAAAAAGTAGGAGGATCTCTAATAGACTGCATTTTTTTGAGTTGTCTCAGAACTTTTTACTGATATTGATTTTTTGTATTTATGAAAGGTGATGCCTACCGCGTTCTATTGAAATTTTGTCAAATTCTGATATAATTAGCGTTAGTTTTTTGTTAAAAGTGATTATATAGAAATATAATTTTTACTTACAGTCCAAACTTTTTGAAGTAATTCGTAAATGAGAATATGCTTTTTATTAAAATGGTATGTAACCTACTACACGTCTGATTAAAGAACATTCTGGATACTTTAACTCCAGAACGTTAATCCTAATAATTATGATATCTGGATTATCGGCAATTTGTGTAGGGAAATTGAATCATAATTCAAATACTAAACAGATATAGGTGTGAATAGAGGGGAACAAGGATTAGTTAGCAATTTAGCAGTTTCAATAGCTTGCGACTTGGCTTTCTGTGCCGTTTGTGGCACTCACGGCAATGAACCTCTTTGAATTTATCTATTAACTAGTTACTTGTCCCGGTTTCGCCTGAGTTGATCCGGGATAAAATAGTAGAGAGATAAAATAGAAGGCTATACAATTTTATTTTCTAATTTAAAATCAAATAAAAAAATTATGCTGCTGGGACACGGGCCTCCTATAAGAGTTTAGGCCATAATCTACCACGCTGGCCAAGTGCGGGTTGGCAGATGTCACATGTCGTCGAATTTTTGATTCTCAGAGATGCCGGTTTACTCACGATGTTTTCCTTCAACGTTTCGAGCAGTGGTGATGTTATCCACATGTGCAGATAAATTGGAAAATCAATTTATTTCCTGCACGCTCGCATGGTCTCGTACCCCGACTTATCGATTTTGAAGTCCGACGTCCTCACTACTTAGCCACCACAGCTTTTAAATTGCAGTTGTAGCTTAATAAAATAGTAGGTAACAGTTTTCCGAATCAGTGGAAAATGTTAAAACTGTTTTGACGACTCGAAAGTTAATAAGTCTAATTGAATAAATAAATGTTTGAGCTGGAGTTTAGCAAAATATTTCATGTGCTACACTGAGTATATATACTCAAAATATGATTCATTAGTTGTTTTTTTACAATTAATTGTGCTTTCCATCAATTGCAAATAATGCAAGAGGTGTTCTTGTCTGTTTACCCAATTCCACATGATAATAATTTGAGTCAACATCCATGTGTTGTGTTTCACAACACGCCGATTCCTTTTGATTTATTACTCATAACGGAAAAGACTTATGGCCTAGATATATAAAGAAAACATGAAGGTTTTGTGCGCGGCGTGCTTCGTTTGATAAATGTTTAACTTAGGTCTTGTATGACCTTGTTATTATAACTAACTAGCTGTTTGACCCGGCGGCTCGTGGTACATATATAGCCTATTTCACTCAGTATAATTGCAGCTTTCTAATGGTGAAAGTTTTTTTTATATCGGTCCAGCCGTTCACACATGATGGCGTAGGAATAATACATCGTTCACTCAGTGTTTAGGTGTACGTAATATATCTCAGAAGGGTTACCGCGACGTCGTAAAGCAGTACTAATTCCAGCGTGGGAAAGTGATGGCATTAGACGATATACATAGTTCTGTCTTTAACCCACACTGGATATAGTACTGCTTTACGACGTTACGGTTGCCCTCCTGACATATTTTGCGCGTACATCTCAACAGGGGCTATTTTATTGAAAAAGTGGTTATATTAGGTAGCCAAAACCTTCCAGAATCCAAAGTCGTGGGCACCGTTGCGTGGAACAGAACTCGAAGTATATTACATCTCCAAATAACTTTGACACTTTGAGCGGCGAGTTTCACGCGCGGCAAAACTTGCCCGGGGCTACCCTTCAGATGCTCCTACCCTCAATATTATAAAAAGTATCATGCGTATATATAATGAAAAGAATTTATTACACTTATGTTTAACTATTAGATTACTTTAATTAATAAAATATCGTTATTTTAAATGGTATGTTAAAGTAATGACTCTTCTTGAAGTAAAATCATCGCTTAAAATATATAACTGCAGTTAGGTATACTGTGAAGTCCCGTGTCCCCTAGTGGGGTATGGGGCAGATAAAATACTAGATGATAGATGTTTGTTTTAATGATCGATTTTTTATGGACTAGTAGGTGATCAGTCTTCTGTGTCCAACCAGATCGAGACATGTTTTTTTTGCGTCCCCTCCGAGAATCGAACCCAGAAATCTGCGTTCGCTCACGCGTCAGTTAGTTACATTCAAAAATTAAACAGTATCATACAAAATTATGAAATTAACGCCACTAACACTAAAATTCTACAATAACTTCTTAAAGCTATCCTTATTATTTACATTAAACTTATTTACAAATAATAGACCATTAACTATCTTGAGAAAAAGTATCGCAATAACAGATTCTCTCAGTGCGTCGTAATAAAGTTTTTGAGTTTTTGTTCAGTAAAGTTTGTATATTATTAATATCATTTCCATGAATATAGTCGGTAGGTATGTGAGCGAAGGATCGACGTGATTTGAATACATAGTCTTTTGTATCATTGAACCTTTTCAATTGAATTGACCACAGAAACATTCGCTTGCGTACTTATACTTAGGGGATTAAGGAAATCTGCTATTTTCGTCACGAGGAAGTTTCCATTTCTTTGCTTTTTATTTGAATTGATTACTAAAACAGGAATATCACGACATAGTATAATGCAAAGTTGCTTCCCGCGTCTGTACGTGTGTACGCTTAGATCTTTAAAACTACACATTGGATCTTGATGGGTTTTTTTAACAGAGTGATTCAAGAGGAAGTTTTATATGTATAGTAACATCTATTAAACTGCTCAGAATTTAAACAAATCCGAATTTAATGCGAAGCCGCGCGAGGTAAGCCAGATTATTATAAAAAAACCCGACTGCGTATTTTTGATAATAGCATATTGTCGATCTTTCATCTGGTATCCATATTGCTGTATAAGTAAAAAAAGCACAGTCATTTCGATAATTGATATAGCATATGTCGCTATCACAATTTTGATAAAAACAACTCCTCATATATCAAAAGCCGTCCAGCAGATTGGGCTGTACGGCTTGGCCAAGCAAACATTGTGTGTATGGGCGGTGGTGACCACTTAACGTCAGGTGGCCCATCTGCTACAATACATACACAATTGAAACACATTATGTGAGTACATTAAAATAAAATAGCAGCGTTTTATATATAAGCGAATTCAATATAGCATTTCGCTGAATGTATTTTAAAACACACTATTATGTCAATTTTGTCTAACTAATTTCCGAAACGTCTGCATTTTTTAAGAGGCTTTCACTGACAGATATCAATAAATAAGTAAGTCGGCAATGAATGAAAGTTTATACAAACGATGTATTGTTAATATATAATGCGTGAAATCATTGTTATTTACAACAAAATATTATCTCATGTAATAGAATCTTAATCAGATAATTAACTACAGCACCTTGAGGTCGGATGAATAGAAAAACCCTCATAAAGAACAGGTTGGACCAATAGATGAGATGGAATCTAATTTGATTGAGCTGAGCTTTCAATAATGAAGCCCATCTGGGTTTCGAAACAAATTTATATCTTCTTTAGCGTATGGTTCATTTTATTATAAAGTACTTTTATATGTGTTAAAATCAGATTATAAAGAGATGTTATTAATTGGCAATAATTACATAAAAAGTATATTATTATGTAAAAAAAGAATATTATAAACTATAATATTCAATGGTTAATCATATCAACTATTTTTTTTCGGTTTTTAAATATCACATCACATAAAATGTAATCGAATTTTTTTGTCTATGCATAGGATAACAACCATACTCTATAGAGGCGATAAGTTCTGATTTACACAGTGAACAATCATAAAAACAAAAGACGGTTAAAAATCACTAGACGGATAGAAGAACATCAAGAATAAACCCATAAATTTTAACAAAATACATCCACGAGTGATGTAAATAAGCTATCCATTGCTAGCTGTCTACATAAGTAATTCGAGACGCACGTGTCAGGACAAGCAATGAATAGCATCGATAGTATCGATCAACACCTGCATACGATATTAATACATGTCAGAACTAGAGAGCACAATATCCACTGAATATTGTATGAGATGGACGGTCTGCTAGCTCGTAGAATAGTCTAGAAATACTCCTTCCTGTTTCGATAGTAAAAAAGGGCTATACGGCTTTTGTGAATAACTTTCCGTTTTGTATTGAAAAGAGATCCACATTCGGTATGGAAAGGTTACGGTAAGGGAATTTGCGAAGTACATTTTATAAATTATTTATGTATGAGGTTTCTTTCTGGTATACAAAAGAAACCATTATATAGTAGTAACTTTAACTATTTTAATTAAATAATTATATTTGTCCAATCGGTAAGAAGCTTAATTTAAAATACATAATCGTTACAAAAATAGGCTGAATTCTTAAGTATTAGAATTAGGTGAAAGTATTTTCATAACATTCCGAGACAAAACAAATCATTGTTTTAATGTTGCGTAGATAAATTTAGATTTAACCAACGGTGCAAAAAGTGAGTGAGAGGTGTAAGTATGTCGTCGATGTTTGTCTGTGTGTGTGTGTGTGTACGTGGAATCTTCATAACTCCCTCATTATGAGAATCAAATGAAAGGATTTTACTAGTAAAATAATAGGTCAAATATCAAATTTAAGACTGGCAAAACAAAATGGGCGTTGGGTTAAATAATTGAATTTGACGGTTCTTATTCACTTAGGACATGCCGTTGTGGTTTTTTGAGTAATTTTTCTAAGACATTACTAACTAAAACGAGTATTTTATAAAGAATCTTAAACTCTTCTAAAATTTCTTAATTGATACATTCTTGCCATTTTTTGCTCGAACATTCACTGGAGTTTCGCATTACGCGAGAAACCTTTTATTATCTCATTCTTCACAGTTAATAATGACATATTGTGCATATTACGGTTGAAATTTTCAGCATTTGTTATTCATATTAAGTTTTAAAATGTTTTTGTTTTTTTATAAATGACTAGCTGCGCCCCGCGGATTCACCCGCGTAAATCCGTATCCCGTAGGAATATCGGGATAAAAATTGCTTGTATGTTATTCCAGTTGTCCAGCTGTCTACGTACCAAATTTCAATGCAATCGGTTCAGCAGTTTTTGCGTGAAAAAGCAACAAACACACATACAACTTACAAACTTTCGCATTTATAATATTAGTAGGAAGTAGGATAGTAAAATTTGCATGTCTTGCCGGGGAGGAAAGTGACCCTATCACAAAAATACGGTCTGTGGAGTCCAGTCGCTTCTAATTTGATTCAATACCTTATTATCATGGGTTATTGTTAGGTAAATAAGACGATTAAATAACAGTTAGGTATGCATATTGTTGTTAAAAAATAATCAAGTATTTATTAAAAAAAACTACTATATAATATAAAGTGGCTATTCCCTGAAAATAAGTTTTCAAATTTTAAATTTTTGAGTATAAGTCTAGTTGAAAAAAAACACAAGACTAATATTACCTCATATTATAATTAGAGAAAAAGGACATTTTCAGATTTTCGAATATCCCAAATAAGTTTTCAAAAAGGACAGGAAACAATTTACCTAATGGGTGTTTGAGATCTCGACTACCTTACGGGTCTGTGAAGAGCTGTTCAGAGCCGAAAGTCTTTTAAGTAAAGATTCTTTTAAGTAATCTTTGATTTCAACAAAGATCCTTGTATGATGATGAAACTAGCTGCGCCCGCGGTTTCACCCGCGTAAGTCCGTATCCCGTAGGAATATCGGGATAAAAAGTTGCCTATATGTTATTCTAGTTGTCCAGCTGTCTACGTACCAAATTTCATTGCAATCGGTTCAGTAGTCTTGCGTGAAAGAGGAACAAACACACACACATATCCTTACAAACTTTCACATTTATGATATTAGTAGGATAAAATCTGGTGCTCGAATTTCATCTACCTTTCTGAAATTCTGAAAATTTTAAGGGTGCTATATTAAAAATAATTATTTAAAATGCCTAAATGTTTTTTTTTTACAAAATATTTAGACAAAATCTAACTACCCTCGGAATCGTTAACTACTAATATTATAACTGCGAATGTGTGTTCTTTTCTTTATCTTTCACGCCACATTGGAGACATTTTATATGATTTTGAATTTATGTTAGAAGAACAAAAAGTACTCTGCTACTACTTATAGGATACTTTAGAAACGTATATATAAAAATATAATGGGGTGTGTAGCCGAAGCTGCGGTTAACAGTTAGTTAATTGTTACGTTTCCAAGAGTAGGTAATTACCGATTTTCCTTGGAGACAAGAAAAATAGTTTTAAAAGTACTTTTAAGAGTCTAGACCATTTAATTGGGTTTGCGTTTACTATTTCATTTAAATCAGCCTTGATAAATCGTATAAATGGAGATCAAATAAAAGCAAATCTTGTGTGATTAATTAACCTCGCTTTTTAAATCCGTCGGTTTATAAACAGACTAGAGAATTCAAGGATACTATGTGTATCAGCTTGACTTTGTTTATAATTGATATTAATGTTTAAACATGACGTTACTTCTATAAATAAATGCAACTAATTAGAGAGCACTCGAATATAAAATATGAAATACGTACTTTTTCCAATAAGGAAACATCAAACACTACCATTCAAAACAAATTTCCATCCATCGTGATGTGAAAGGTAGCTTACAAACACATTTTCACATTAATGAGGAAGTAAGCAAGCGATTTTTGGCTTTATATAATTCTAGCGAATCGTGCCGATTTAACCTTTTTTCATCGCAAACAGATATAAAAAAAAACAAATATAAAAAATCAAGTTCGGATGTTCTTGAGATAAAAAAAAATATATGGGTCTGGGTATTTATAAATATTTACTGAGATGTGTTAATAAAATAAAATATTATATAAATACTTACACGTATTCTGCATCATAACAAAGGAGCGAAGATATGCACTTTCTTTCAGAGCGTTATCTAAGCAACGTCTAGCTAGCATTTCTTTGGAATAACATATAGCTTATCCTTCCTACTAATATTATAAATGCGAAAGTTTGTAAGGATGTGTGTGTGTTTGTTGCTCTTTCACGCAAAAACTACTGAACCGATTGCAATGAAATTTGGTACGTAGACAGCTGGACAACTGGAATAACAGATAGGCAACTTTTTATCTCGATATTCCTACTGGATACAGACGTACGCGGGTGAAACCGCGCGGCGCAGCTAGTTAGCTGTAATCTAACGATGGACGTGAATGCATATTATTAAGGATTCATATTAATATCGAACATATATGCATAATCTTTTTCAACCGACTTAAAAAAGTTGGATTAAACTGTTTTGTTCCCTCATAATGACTACAGCCCGTAATAACTAAGAATACATTTGTCGAGATATCATATTTTCAGTGAGCGCCGTAAAATTCTTCCTGGCCTCGATTTTGATTTGCAATCGAAACTTTCTTGGCCCGAGGCCATTAACACTCTGTAGTTGAACGTCAATCCTATTGACAGACTTACGATGCGGCCACATCGGCGGCATTTGTATCGTCTTAACGGACTTCAAAAAAGAAGTATGGAATTCTAGCAAATAAAAATTGCATGTACGTCGAAAATATCGTTGGACCAAATTGTTTACTATTCTTATAAAAGAACGGACAAGTGCGAGTCGGATTCGCGACACTATCTATGGGTTCGTTTGTAGTTTGTATTGCCTGATGTCGGTTTTTTATTATTTGTTATAGCGGCTAGATAAATACATCATTACAGAAAATTTCCACTGCCTGGTATCACGGTTCATGAGATACCTACAGCCTGGTGTCAGACGGATCGGCAAGACGATTTCTACTCCATATTTTGTAAAATTGGAAACAATATAAACTATTTTATTTTATTATTATATTTTTAATTGGATGGTAAACATCCTTCTATTAATAACGTCACCTGTACATTGTAATCAAATCTTCGATTTTTTACCCGCATTAAATGGAGACTTATCAAGGATTGGGGATGATACAATTATTTCGTGACTTTATCTTATGACTAGCTGTGCCCGCGACTTCGTCCGCGTGGAGTAGTTATTTTGGGCATAATATTTATTTTTTGCTTTGAACATCGTGCGGCGCGGGTGATTTTTGTCGGTGTTATTTTAAAATTGTAATATCTTTTAAGGTGTTCATTGAAATTAAATGACGTCAAAGACAATATTGTTCACAATTAAATACTCTTAATCAATAACATATTTATTTGGATAAAGATTAATATTATTACGTTGTTACAACTCTTACAAATAATGCATTAAATTCGACCATATTTGATTACCCTAAAAATGGTTCTAATAAGGTAACCTTAAAAGATAGACATATAATGTCGCGGACTTATTTTTAGATCATTTTAAGAGGAATAATTCTTTCATACATATATTTTTCGTATCTTGAACCGTTTTCGCAGCGCACGCAATAGAAGCCCTGAAGAATGAATAATTTTTCCCGTTTTGTCCACATTTTTCGTTATTTTTTCGCCCCTAATAGTTGCAGCGTGATGTTATATAGCCTATAGCCTTCCTCGATAAACGTACTATTCAACACAAAAAGAATTATTCAAATCGGACCAGTAGTTTCGGAGATTAGCGCGTTCAAACAAACAAACAAACAATCAAACAATCAAACAAACAAACTCTTCAGCTTTATAATATTAGTATAGATTCTGATTAAAAACGACCGATCAGTTTTAAAATTAGGGTGTAGAGGAGTGTTTTTGCGGTGGTGAAATAATTTGAAAATAGTTAGAAAGAAGAAAGAAGATTGATGAAGTAAATAACAGGATACTAAATGAGTTTACTCTTATCCTGGTTTAATCCAAACGAGTCTTAGACAGTGACTAAAGAAAATGTATGTACATAGAATATGATTTTATCCCTTTACTGATTTCCTGATAACCGAATGAGACCAGATGTTTAATAAAGATTATAGGGTTATAAAATTTATTACGGCATTTCGACAACAATATAGCTCTTTCTAGAATTGCTGTTCTTATGTTAATGTAGCCTTTAAAATGTATATATTTTTTCTATAATGATATAATAACAATTTTTTTAATTGCCACATTAAAACTAAATTTAAATAGGACCACATCGAAGGCGCCACCTTTCAATTAAAAAAAGAATAATAAAAATAGATTCACC
Organism: Zerene cesonia; assembly: GCF_012273895.1. NCBI lineage: Eukaryota > Metazoa > Arthropoda > Insecta > Lepidoptera > Pieridae > Zerene > Zerene cesonia. The sequence continues at coordinate 1,423,337 of NC_052107.1, forward strand.
CAGAAAAAAGTAAAAAAAAATACTTAACACAAACGAACAAAAAAAGAGAAATACAAAAAATACAGTCGAATTAATAAACTCCTTCATTGTTTGAAGTCGGTTGGCTTGCAATGATAACAAAACATCCCCTTTGCTTTTATGCCTTCCGTATATCTCGTCACACCAATAGGGACTTATGTAAAAAAAATAAAATTGCATAAGCTTTATTCAATAGATACCCTAGTGACAGCCTAGACGCGATCGTCAGTACATCCAGTTCCAAAAAATACAATTAAATGAGTATTATATTGTAACATGTATGCGTAGATAACGATAGAAGAAGAAAACTTAGGCTTTTACGGGTTCACTGTGTGAGTGATACCAAAGCTTTTAGGTAATTGTCCGATTAATCGTCCAAATTAGCTTTATTTGGAATATCTAGGATATTTATTTGTGTATTGTATATAATATTAATCCAGAGCGTGCGCTATCTCCATATTAAATTTCAGTAAAATCTACACCTAAAAGTTACCTTAAAGGAGTAGCAAACATGGGTAATTCCATCAATTATTTATATAATTTTATATGCCAGTTGTAAGGATGATTATTAATTCTATGACCTTATATCTGTCAAAGATTTATATTAAATCCCGTATTAAAACTCATAATAATCATTTACGTGCATTGCCCAAAGAGCTTGGGTTATACTAAATGAAGCCAGGTAAAACTAAGGTTACTCCTCCCAACATTAACCGTAACGTATAACGTTTCACGCCAGAAATATGCATAACAGGAGACAGTTTTTTTTAATTAGGTATTCATTACTAGACATTATGACCTTTGCCAAAGCAATGAAAGTATTGTTTTGTTGAGTTAAAAATGATATGTACTTCGCGTTGTAGGACAGATCACTTTGTGTAGGCGAAGCAATGTGGGCGTTATACATTTTTAACTTAAAAGGTATGTATTTTTAGACTATGCCCAATTAATACATACAAAACTTTCCATACAACGCTTGTTAAATGATATAATGACTGTGAAAGCAACAAGAAAAATAATACAAAACAACCCTCATTACGAAAGTTTATTTCCATATGCCCTGTCTCCGATATAGCTATACCCTATTAAAATGTGAGTCTTTAAAACTAATAATATTTAGCAGACAGTTGATATTTGTTTTTTTTTTTTTCTTTTTATGTCACAGCGGGCAGCGGAGCTGGTGGTTCGCCTGATGGTAAGCGATCACCACCGCCCATAAACATTCGCAAAGGTTACCTCCGTGAATGCGCTGCCCACTTTTATGGGGTAAGGGAAAGGAAAGGATTAACGACTGGAAAGAAGGAATGGACTAGGACGGATGAGGAAAAGGAAACGGGCCTGATATTATAGGTTTTGACTGTATTTTTTTTCTGTATTTTGCACTGACTGAATAGATTTTTATGATTCTTTTTTTATTTGAAAGCTTGTACATGCCATGCGGGCCCATTTAAATTTGGCCTGGATTTGACAATTTGAAGGCAGTTTAGTTTTGTTGTTTACGATAATAACTCTTTCACCAGTAGAAAAATAAGTTATTCTTGTATGACAATGGGTATATTTAGTGTTTGTTGCCCGGAACAAACTGTTATCTAATTCATAGTGGGAACGAGGAAAACCGGAAAGAAATGTGAGCGTCATATAATATGCCTCAGGGTTGTACTACTTCCCTATATAGTAGACCTTCACAAAATCCATATATGTAAAAATTCATACATTCAGGCTAAGGAGTGCAATTTTCATAACATTAAGACTGAGGAAGATTAAGTTTAGTTGGAAGATGAAGATTAAGTTTGAGGATATTTTCCCGATACATATCGTGTATTCGAATTGTGTTAAATGAAGCCTTTGGTAAAAAACGATATTTTCACAAACAAATACGTCATTAATTTGTACAAAGGTATGTCGATGTTACTGTGATGTCTACAACTCAGAGGGTAAACATCTTCAAAGAATATCCATATAATAACGTATTTAGAGCATCCATATGTATATGGATGTTAATAATGTACAATACAATACAAATCTTATTTATATTCATGATCATAACAAAGGGAGCAAAGATATATAGTTATTTTCAGAACGTTTTTAACAAGCGTCTTGGATTTCTGAGACGATCAATTGAAAATTATAATAACTTCAGAAATTCAGATATATCTTAGATGTTCTATAAAGAATCTGGATATATGAAAGGTGTTTTTCGTTATGAATAGCACGAATAAATCGACTGAAGGATTCGCATAATAAAGGAAGTGATCCGTTATTTTATTTTCAATATCCATTCTAGTCATAAAGTTGAAAGAAATGGTTTTCTCAAGGGCCTATGATATAACGGTTGGATACATTTATTGTTTCATTCGAAGATATTGAATCAAGTTTAACTTAATATGAGATTGAAATTATTCGAACGTTGTGAATATAAAATCAGCTTTAATAGTGTAATGTCCGATTGAGTCCGTAACAATGTTTGACAACTTTTATATATTAACACGGAGTAATATTGCCAGATAATCCAAAAATACTCACCTAAAATACATTATAATAACAACTGCATTCCCCGAACATCCTACCACAGCCATAGTCACATACAGTCCACCAAGCACATACTGTATCGATGGATCTGGCGGAGGGAAACTCAACCAATGAGGGTTTATCAGTAACAGATAATCATCTGTGAACAAGAATCGCCGCCAAAAATGCAACGGCCATTGCTCCTTAAAAGCTACCAAGCTATCACTATCACTACGAGTCTCCCCGCGCGCCACAGGTGTACTCTTCACATCCAAAACGTATTCGTGATCCATTGCGCGCCTCTTTATCCTGATTTTCAATTCGTCGAACATTCTTATCAATCGTTTACGCTTCTTCCACAATTTGAAATTGTCGACACATCGCAGCAGATCGTTGTAGCAATGTCTATTTAAATATAGAACACTTTTTTTGTTAACGCTCTCGAGTTCCTCTGTGTGTGTGTTGTCACATGGAACTATTATTGGTATGATGATTAGGAAAATTTTTGTAATTTGCATATTGACTGGAGTAAACGGCGGTACACGACCGCACGGCGGGCGCGTCGGAACGAAATGAGACTCGGATACGGATAGTCAGCTGTGCTGAAAGTTTTGCGGATGTTCTTATGTGTTTCATTTGAAATTGTCACATTAGTGTTTAAACTGATTGGTGTAATTGTTATTCACGTTGAGAATGCTTGTTACGTGCTCATAACATTATATTATGCTTTGTGAGTACTTTGTAAATTATAAGCTTTACGGATAATAACCTAATTATTAAAAATTAATAGTAATGTATATTTGAATTGTTAATATTGACGGAATTAGATGAAAAAGGAAAATATAACGATTTATTCTGAATAAATCGTTTAATATTTTCTTAAATTGGTTAATATTTTACCTTCTGCGTAGCCACTTGCTTAATAGACCATAATATTAATTTCGGGAAAGGATTAAACCTCTATAACCAGCCCCCCTGGCTATAACCTAAATATAAATACCAAAGGTATTCTAAACTACAGCACTGGTTTGGATGAAAATAATAATGAAAATAGTTGCAGACCCAGCAGACAGAGGTTGAAATAGTTAATAGGGGATGAAGTAACCGCGAGATAGGCTAATCAAATCACTCCGCACGCGTTAAATCGGAAAAGTTTAATGGAAGTTATTATACATATAAGTGTAATATAAATAAGTGTTAAATGAAAATTCTATCGTATTTTTATATTTTTTATGCAAACTAAACATATAATGTTTTGGGGTATAAACCTATAAATAAGTTGTTATTATTACTATTAAAAAAAATCCCATTAAAACCTATTGCGTCATTTTAAAGATCTAAGCATACAGATACACAGACGACGAAAAGCGATTTTTTATATCGAGTAGTTATTATTTTCATCAAAATCACACTCCTTTTTTGAAGTCGGTTGAATGCAAAATCTTCCCGCAATCTGCCCCTATGCATACTTTTAAAATTATAAAAGGTTTTTATTCAAGAGGAACGATGCATTTATATTGTATACCAGCTGCGCCCCGCGGTTTCACCCGCGTAAGTCCGTATCCCGTAGGAATATCGGGATAAAAAATAGATGTTGGCCGATTCTCAGACCTACCCAATATGCGTACCAAATTTCAGAGGAATCGGTCAAGCCGTTTCGGAGGAGTATGGCAACGAAAACTGTGACACGAGAATTTTATATATATAGATTATATTTAGTACCAACGTTGCATTCGAAAGAAACCTGGGCGTTTCTCTAGTATTGAATAAATAAATACAATAAAGTACAATTGTAGATTTAAACTAACTAACCTGAAGTGAAGTTCTATTGTAATTATACGACGGTTGGTCCAAGTTGTCCTAATTAACTATGTAGTATACACACAACATAGGTAATTAATTAGAACGTCTTGTACTAAGCCTGTCGTATAATTAAAAGAAAGAAAGAAAAAATATTTATTTGACGAGACAATGTGACACGATACACGAAATACAGAGAAGAACTAAACAATCCTACTATCCTACTTATATTATAAATGCGAAAGTTTGTAAGGATGTGTGTGTCTTTTTTACTCTTTCACGCAAAAACTACTGAACCAATGGCAATGAAATTTGGTACGTAGGCAGCTGAACAGCTGGAATAACATATAGGCAACTTTTTATCCTGATATTTCTACGGGATACAGTCTTACGCGGGTGAAACCGCGGGGCGGATTTCATTGCAATCGGTTCAGTAGTTTTTGGGTGAAAGAGCAACAAACACACACACATCCTTACAAACTTTCGCATTTATAATATTAGTAAGATAGGATTTGTAGGATAGGATTTACTAATCAGACAAACATCACTAATGAAATACTGAAGGTTTTATTTTTCATTACTGACGTGCATTTAAATGCCTCTGCTAGATTCAATGCTCATGCTCTTTAAAACACAATTAAACAAATTGCCTACGTGTATGCTGTAATGTGCATTTTTTCGAGTGGATCATAAAGCGTTTTAAGAATACTTACTTTATGAATATGGCCGCAACTTTAAGAGTGTACTGCGTTGAGTCAAAGAAGGAGTGCCGTTTGGGCTTTATTATAGTGACGTGTGCGCTGTGCTGCTTTTATAAAAAAAAAAATAAATAATAATAAAATAAAAATAAAATAGCCTTTATTGCTGTTTTCTTATAATTAATACATGCTTGCCTACTTTCTATAAACTAAAATTAATTCTATTAATCTAACTCGCATTTAAATTATCGGGAACAGAATGTTTTAGTGGAACAGCTTGTCTGTCGACAAAGGCCTCCTCCAAAGATTACCATGTATTCCTGTCCCTTGCTAAACGCGTCTCGCTGCTTTTAGTGTATAGCTTCTCATTTATATTTATTCTCTAACTAGGATAGTTGGAAAGAGAATACTCACAGTAAGATTAAAGAGGGCAATTTATTTTTGAATTTTACTCACAGACAGAAATTACTCACAGATCAGAGTCAGAACAGCTTGATATGTATTATTTTCTTGTGTTTGTTTTTAGCGAGTATTATAAATTTATAAATTAAAGACTTTTACGCCCCGTGATCACGCTCGCTGTAGTGTTGGAGACGTGTATAAATAATATAATGAATAAATTGCGTTTTAAATCCGTCAAAAAGTCTTTTAATTTCTTAATGTGTCAGATAATAAAACTTATCTGTGTCTGATTAGGCTATATTTTATTCCGTTTTCATCTTATTTTTCTTTTAGTAGGGAAATCTTAGGTACCCACGGCTTGGGGAAAGCAGCTGAGGGTCATGTCGGATTCCTACCCCCACTGTGTTCCAACGAGCCCCGTTTGTGAAGGGCCCCGACCATTCCGTTTTCATCCTGAGCTAACCCGGGCGGAGCCGGGCCGAGCGGTTAGTTCTTTATTAAGTAGGACAAACGAGATATTTCTTGTTTATTACTTAGTTTAGTTCCAATTTTGAGGAATATTGAACTATTGATTTATTCAATTAGACTTCTAATAGAAGTTTAAAATTTACCACCATAGCAGTTTCTACAGAAATTCTGTTAGTGCTCGTCAAATTAACAAACAACGTTATAACGTTTTCCAACTAAAATATTAATGTACATATTTCAATTTTGTTATTGTGATAAATATATCATTCCTTTTCGAAACAGAATCCGTGCTATTAATTAATTATTACAATAAATGTCGAATGCTTCAATTTAATTTGTGTTTGATCGAATCGTATCCCAATTTGTGAGATTAGAGATGAAGATGAAAATTCATTCGTGACCCATTTTACATCGTCCCTTACTCGTTTGGTGCCTTTAAAGTATACAACAGTATTTCTATACAGTACACTTATTAAATTGATCCCTTCGAAGAAACGTATATAAAAGACGTTATCCAAATTAGATTATACGATAAAATTGTTGTATTTAGTTTATAAGTTTTTTTTTTTGTTTCAATGGGGCTGACATAAACAGTAGTTTAAAAGCCCTCTAAATAAATGATTAAAAAAAAAAAAAACGATAAAATTGCATTAATATGTATAGAACATACATTTAATACAATTTTACCACGTTTTTATATGATTTTACAAACAACCGATTTATCATCACCCTTCGTCTTTCAAACAATTAAATTATCATATCATTACGTCTATATCCTACTAATATTATATATGTGAAAGTTTATATGGATGTGTGTGTGTTTGTAGCTCTTTCACGCAAAACTACTGAACCGATTGCTTTAAATTTTGGTACGTAGACAGCTAGACAACTGAAATAACATATAGGCAACTTTTTATCCCGATATTCCTACGGGAAACGGACTTAAGCGGGTGAAACCGCGTGGCGCAGCTAGTAGATGACACTATTAAAAAATTTTTGAGTGTGGGAGTTGAGCACGAGTGGGCCAGCTCGTATCGGGGAAGTTACCATACCCCCCACGGAAGATCGGCACTCAGGGATTACTTACTATATATCCAACGGTGAAAGAATTATTGAAATTGGTCCAGTAGTTCCTGAGATTAGATCGTACAAACAAACAAATAAATTTTGTTTTTGATTATATATAGTATCTTAAATCCCTAGTTTTCGATCAATATTATATTTCGATAATTGGTATGTATGTATGTTCCTGCACGGCTCTTTCCCCGGGCGGCGCGAGTGTCTATGCAAGATTTCCAAAAAATAATTCAAGATTAAAAATGTTTTCCAAAAACTAGATTTAATGAACAAACCATATTACTATGAAAATAAACGAAAAACCTTGCATGCAACAGCGCAGTAATTAACACACAGAATGTCAAGTATGTAAACATGTAGGCCAGCTTAAAAGGTTTAATTAATTACTTAAAAATATTTGCTCTGTTATTTTTTCCTTAGTTCAGTGGTTAACGCGTGAGCGTAGAACCGAGGTGTCCTGGGTTCAATTCCCGGTGGGGACGAACAAAAAAAAAGTCACGGTCTGGCAGGACACAGAAGGCTGATCACCTACTTGTCCCTAAAGAAAATCGATCAGTGAAACGGATGTACATCATCTGCCCCATACCCCACTAGGGGACATGGGATTCACTTTACTTTAATTTTTTCGAGAACCACGACGCGATTTTGTACCAACCCGTAATTAATATACATTTTGGAATTTCTAAACACATTTTAGACTAGATATCTAATGATATCAAATAGTTTTTCGGGTCATATGAACCTAAATCTATTTCAGACTCTGTAATCAGACTTTATACATAAGTACTAGCTGGACGCCCCGGCTCCGCCCGAGTAATCATTTATCGTAATTTAAATAACATAAACTATCATATCTTTTAAATTAGATCAAACTGCACATGGTGTGCAAATTTGATTAAGATCGGTTGAGTAGTTTAGAATCCATCGCGAACAAACAGCGTGAGAGGTAGTTTGTATATAGATATATATAAGATACTATGTATAATACTTACTATTAAACGTTTTCTATACAAATGTCTCGTTAGTTCAATATTGTAATTACTATAATGGAAGTATCGGGGAATAACTCGTCAATATTATGGTGTTACACATTTAGTTGCCGAAAGTTCTAGAATATTATTCATTAAAGAGAAACGTTTAATTATTCTCAAGCGCAAATTTTCGATGGACACGAGTGATAAGATATTATGGAAACAAAGGGTATGGGACGCTCATTTAGATAATATCGTCACAGTTATCAGTTTGGGTTTAATTATTCCATATTCAGCTGTTTTAATAGCATTTTCTATTTTGAATTCTTGAATTATTTCTAGTAGATAAATATTAATGTAAAGTACGTAGAAATAATGTGTTTTTATGTTCTTTTAAAAGGTGCGGAGAAAATAATTATTTTTATTAAATTGCCTTGTAAAATTGAACAACATTATTTAAACCTTAGTATTTGTTCTTATTTCTTGAATTTTTTAACATGGCAATCCGTTTTCTTTTCAATAGTCCATTTTTTTGGTCGGAAATTTTTACGACTAAATGTTTTTGGTAGAAAGGGCTCTTGCAGCGACTCCATCCTTGTTTTTGTTGCTTTTTTTTATTAACATTGTTAATATCCTGTCTAGAAGGCCGCCAACTGTGAAAGCTAGAATTAGTGAACCTAACCTAGACTAATCATGGAGATGGTATGCACTAATTGACCCGAATGTATATTTTATTTAAGAGCGTATATTCCATTTGCGCAAAAAAGAACGTTATTTCCTGTTTTTTTTGTATCGTAATGTTTTTAAAAGATCAAATATTAGCAGGGGTATGGAAAGATTAATTCTTAATTTAGTGAAGTACTGTGTAAAATTATTATTTTTATTTACAGGTTTTCCAAACGATTCCTTACTTTTAGGACAAATACAAGGACGATAATAAGCCAAAAGTCCAATTACGAATATATGGCAATTGAATATTACAATTACTATTTTGAAATAATACAAAATCGGTTCACTTTTATATTTTTTCAAATCAGGTTTAGAATCAAAACAAAAACGTTTTTATGTTATTAAAATAAACGTCCTGTCTTTTTATCTGTTATTCCGTGTTTGTTTTATTTTAATAAATAATAAAAAAAATCAATATCTCTCGTTTGCTCACAGCGCAGTACCAATAATGTCGTTAAGTGAGCTACTATAACCAAGTTCTAGTAATTAATTAAAATTAGAATTAATATTCAACCACGATGTTTTAAAAATAGTTTTATAAAACATTTTAAAAGCACATTTTTTTTTAAGTACGCATTTATCTTACGATTTTACATAATAAAGATTGTGAATGCCTGATCAATAACAGCTTTTAAAAAGTTATATTATATTTATTTAATTGTTAAAAATCATATTTTTGGAATGGCTTGTGATTCAGTTATTCTATTCATGTACAATTATTACAAAACTCAAATTCAAATTATTAAACAATTATCAAGTTTGAATCTATTGGAATTCCTGGGGCATTATCGAATTATCTGAATTGGACCTTGTGAAATTTGGCGGGAATTTCTATTATTGACGTTTGCCACAGATAAGTTATTAGATATTTAATTGTCCTATTTTGAGTTAATGACAATGTTTTATGTTTTTATATTTCTAACCGAACTCTATTATAATACGTATGATTCTTTTACACGGTAAAATTTGTCCAAATTTAGAGTTTACAAATATTTAGCGCAGAGAACTAATAAAATAGTTTCACATTTAAATCAAATAGGTTTAATTATGTTGGTAATAAATACTTTTATTTACGTACAATCATTTTATATGCTTATAATATATATGTAATAATCAGCTATAATATAAAAAAACACTACAATAAATTTACCAACGCCCCTTTCAGCTTGTGGCTTATTCACATATTGTTAATGAAATATGTTTTTAAAATCTCAGACCTTTTTGCATTTATCGCATACGGATAAATGAATATCTAATGACATCTCCCATGCCCATTCCAGTGACATACGTAATGAACTTACGTAGTTAATATGTAGTTATGTCAGATTTAGGTTAGTTATCATTATAATTAGTTTTTTAACTACCGTTACTCTTTTGTACTTTAACAAACTAATATTGCATAACATGGGAAGTTTGCATGTTACGAAGTAAATGTGGTATGAAATACAAAAATCGAACCAATATAAATCTTACCATAGTATATGAGGTTAAATAAAACTGTGACCACCTTCCTTAACTTTTCACCTCCATCACACGCACACTTGCAAGCAGTTAAGCAAGCCTGACATTCCTTTGTCAGTTAAGGCTATTGATGACAATAATACATTTCGTTCCTTATCTGCGATACAGATAACGAAATCAGCGGTATCTTTTACTAATGATACACTTCAACGCTAGCCTGATACAAACGAATTTAATTTGTTAAGCGTTTTCTCAGGTCATGTACCTCGGTTGGACGAAGAGAATTACTGATGAGATGAAGATGATTGGAACAATTACGTTTAGATTAATTAGAATTGTTTAGTCCGTTAATAAGTCCAAACACGTAACCGTGTAATCACACTAATATTATAAATGTAAATGTTTGTTTGTATGTTTGTCCGTCAATAACGCTGGAACTTGATATACAGGGTATGAGGTGAGTTGGGTGATAGGATACTTTTTATCCCGATTAAATGCTGCCTTGGGATGAATCAGGAATCTTGATATCCGGGCGGAGCGGGGACGAGCGTCTTGTGCAATATAAATTGGAAAGTATATAATAATTATAAAAGAAAAGCGTTTGTTTTTAAGAAAGTAGTGCATTATAAATATGTACATTCAAAATAAATTATGACAAATGTGGTTTTAACTTAAAAGCACGCTTTGATGATAGAATCAACTAATTTTTTTCACTTGCTCGTATAAATAACAATTGTATGGAAATTATTAATCCTAAACAGCATAATAAGATCTTGAGTTGTCATGAAATTATTGTATTGTCACCGATTCTTGATAACTGTTCATAGTTTTAACTCACACAGGTTATGTTTGCAATGGAATCATAATCTAAACGGTTAAATATAAACAGTTTGTATGTTTATAGGTAACCGACTCCTTTAGATTATAAATCAGAATACAGAGGAAGTTAATAAAAGCGTCTTAAAAATAAGTTAATTACACCACTTGTGACTAAAGATCATTTGAACGGATTCTAATGATTTTTAGTTCGTCAATCTTCTCAATAACTTCAACTTCGTACCGAACCATACAAAAATCTGTTCGTCTTTTTTTTAATTAAAATTTTTATGTTCTAACTGAAATATGAGCACTTAAAAAATTAATGAAATATGTAAAATAATTTATTATTTATTACGATACTCTTATAACGTAGACATTTGGAACAAATTCAAATTTTCTAAGTCAAATTTTTCGGTCCATAATGTTTTTCTCTTCAAGGAAAAATAACGGAAATCCGCCCCTTCGCACGAGAGTTTCAAAAATATACCGGTATAATTATTTTCTATTTTCGTTTAAGAATATTGGATTGATGTTTGAATACCTGTGTTCATATTTTGTTATGTTTTATTTATATTTATATAATTACGACACGGGTCACGAGGTATAAAATGGTAGTATTGGTAATGGTAATAGTATTGGAGAGGTGGTTTATATAGTTAGAAACTCTGACTTAAACCAAAAAATCGTGTTTCAGACTGGTTGAGCTTTCGAGTGCATGTGACAACTACCTGCCCGCATATGCTAGCGGGTTGGATTATAGCCTGAAGAGCCCCCACAGCAGGCCTGTGTCCATGCAATTGAGACATATATGGGCTTATGATGACAAAGTCCAAGTGAATTTAGCGCCTTCTTTTAAACAAATCTATCTATAAGTTATGATTATATTAATTATGAACATTATCTAAAATGGCTCAGTGACAGAAGCATCTTTTTAATTTCGACGTCTTTTACCAAATGTTTTTGTATATAAAACGTTTTCCATTAGATTGAAATGAACAATTCTAAACCAATTTATTTTCAAAGGATTCGCGTAGCTACCAAACAATTATTATGGCAGAGAACACAAAAAAACGGTTCTCGCCATCTCATTGGTATCGTTTCAAAGCGGATTCCTTTGAAACATTTCTAAACATTAAACGGAGTATGAAATTGACGTTTTAGCAAAAGTTTTGACATATACATTCGACTTTCCTATTGGCAGGCTTGAATGGCTTGATCGTCCTTGGTTATTTAAGCGAGTAAGAGTAATACTTAAAACATCCGGGATTATGAAGTAATAAAGCATTATCATCTTGATTACTGGATTAGATTATTGAAACTATGAAAATAACCAGTTATTTTACCAGTAGTTTCGCAGGATAAAATAGACTTGTGGCTTGAATATTATCATTGAAACCTGTGAATGAACTTGAGCCATACTAGGTACTTGACAAAATTTATCTTACGTAGCTTCAAATACTGAATTATATACTTATAAAGTTAGCAGAATATGAAACAAGACTATCATTTTTCGATAACTGATTAGTCCTTTGTTATCCATGATACTTATAGTGATAAAAATTCTACGATAAAATTATGCATTCCAAAACTAAGTCTACATTTCTACGATAATCTATTCTGTGTTACTTACTTGAAATACATCAAAAGGACCATAATGTTTCCCCAGCAGCCAACCGTCGAGAACAGCACGTAGACGGCTCCCAGAAACTTCTGAACACCTTCGTAAGGCGGCGAAAATTGCAGCCAATGTTCATTAATCAGGTCCAAATAATCGTCCGTAAAATATCTGAATTCCCGCCATCTCGTCACCGGCCATCTTGTTTTGAAACTGTCGAGAAGTTTCTTATGTCTTAAGGTACTATTCGAATCGGTCGTGTTGGCCAGTTCTTCAAGTTCCCTTTTCGTTTTCCTCGGAAACAAACTATCCTCGAAGTCGCGCATTAAACTTTGCTCTTCGGAATATTCGCTGCATAAAATACTCATGATTACAACGAAAGACAGGCCGAATAGGAAAAGATAACGCATTTTTGGTGGACGCGTTTCCGATGCAAATGTTTTCGAGTTTATGAAGCATAATAAACTTTTGCTTGAAAACGTGGAGGCCCGTGGGACCACTTTACTTGTAAATGGGATTAAAGTGGGACGCTTTGGCGAAATCCAAGGCATCCAATAAAGACTCTATTAAATTGATTGATGGTACCCGTAATTCAATTATGTAAACGTATGCCGATAAGAAGTTCCTACTAGTGAAGTTTAGAGTTATGTTGGTTAATTTTTAAACCCTAACATTTTAAATTATTCCGCTGTAAATTTAATATTTCATTGTATAAGAAATAATTAGCTGAGATATTCGTCTATCTCATTATTAAATAAGTAATAAAATGATCATAATACAATCAGCAGATAATATTTTAATTGAATAAATGATACTAGATAGACATAATTATAATACAAACACAAGATTTTTTAAAGTAGACGAACTATATAAATAAGAACTTGCGTAGGGATGTGATCTTCATGTTTTATGTAATGAAAAAATCATCATCATCATCAGCCTATATATGTTCCCACTGGGACACAGGCCTCCTATGAGGGTTCAAGTTTCCACTTTATAATATTAGTGTACATATAGACGCTATAACTTTTTGCATAGTTTTCATTCAGATAAATAATTATCTTTAATAAATATTTTCAAATATTGTAGCACACCTAGCTTCAAAAACACGTCATAAAAATACTTCTTTATACAAAAAACGCAAAAAAATACAATATTAATATCCAATATCCATGTTGAACATTTTAAAATCGAATTTCGTTTTATCAGCACAATGAGCTATCAATATTTTGATAAATATCACACTCACACATTTTATTAAATAAATTATTTATCTATTATTAGGAACCGCCGCGGATGTTTCTAATTTCGTACATACTGCGAGGGCAGCTAGGTTAGAACTAAAAGTTCTAATATGCTCGGTAAGTCGAAAAATTATTTGTTAATTCTACCTACATTTTAGCAAAAACAGCTTTTAGTTACTATGGCATCCGGGCTTTTGATCTGGTATTATTTAAATAAATTAGCAGTCCATAAAATTAAGCTTATTTAATTTGATTTGGAATTGAATAAAACAAAAAGTAAATTTAAACTATATAGGTCAATATTTTTATTACAGATTCACATTGTAGAATTTAGAAATATATGAACATATATTTGGATTATTATGTATTGTCGTTTTCATTTTATACCTCACTAGCGGTCCGCCCTGGTTTCGCCTGTGGTCCTTAGTTAGCCTTCGCCTTATATAGCCTATAGTCTTCCTTAATAAATGGGCTTGCTTACACTGAAATAATTTTTAAAATCGGACCAGTATTTCCTAAGATTAGTGCGTTCAAACAAACAAATTAAGAAACTCTTCAGCTTTATAATATTAGCATAGATATTTTTATAATTAAAACTAGCTTTTCGCCCGCGGCTTCGCCCGCGTATAATTCGGTTATATCGCGCGACATGGTAAGGAATATTTTCTTCGTATTAAAAAGTATGTTTTGTTCTTTCCCACGTTTAGCTCCATCTACATACCAAGTTTCATCAAAATCGGTTTGACAATAACGAACTTTCATACAAACTTTCATCCCCTCTTTCAACCCTTTCTACCCTTTTTTCGCGATAAAAAGTATCCTATGTCCTTTCCCAAGTTCAGTTCTATCTTCATACCAAATTTTGTCAAAATCGGTTCAGTGGTTTTGGCGTGAAAGCGTAACAGACAGACAGACAGACAGAGTTACTTTCGCATTTATAATATTAGTAGGGATTGAATGTTTTATTCGCGAAAATTGCCATTAGTAGATAAATAATAGACAAGTGTGAAAACAGTATTTTCTTGTGTTTGATTTTACGCGAGTATACATTTAGGAATTAAAGACTTTAACGGATTTTAAACACGATTTATTCATTATATCGCTAACCCGACGGATTAATAACAATGATTAAATCGCGCTTAAAATCCGTTAAAAAGTCTTTAATTTCTGAAAGTATGACAATACATGAGACGTAATAAAATATGCCTACGGAACATGTTTCCTGCATAACAGCACTTAGGCAATATTTTAAACATGGTACTCTATGGGAAGTAATGGAATTAGAATTTTGCGCAGTGCGCTCATGTCGCGACTCGCGGCTTTAATTGAAGATATCCTATACAATGTTCAGACCATGACTTCGCTCGCGTGATGACTGGAATTGACTTTGGGAAATTTTTGAAAGAACAGAAATTTTTTTATCACGAGGCGGGATTCGGACCCGCGTCTTTTTGCCGTACGAATTTTTATCATTCATATAGCATTGAAATGCTGTAAAAGTTTAAATTAAATTTAAGTTTATTACAAATTTTTTACTAAAGAATGGTTCAAAAATTATACCTATATTTATATAGGCACCTATACCTCGCTAAATAGGACAATACAAAGGACGTTATTGTATCCGAAATTCATTCTATTTAAATGAAAGACAATTATTTGCATAGATTACTTTGGGTGATTTTAAAACACAATGGAAAAGAGATTTACGAGGCACAATTTTCGTGGCATCGTACAAAAAAAAATTCAACTAGCATCAAGATTAACATTTAAACATAGTTCAACCTATAACAGTATAGTATTATGTTATCTATACTATAACTACTGCAGTTTTTAAATAACCTTGCTAAAAAACTTACCTTTTTATGTGTTATTTATTTCACCGCCATCTATACATTTACTGATGAACTACAATCGAGTAATATCTCTCATTCTATGCAAAAGAAACGAAACTTGTTTCAGTTCCAAATTCAATATATGTCCAGTAAGAGGGAACTGATGTTAAAATTTGTAAAAACAATGGCTTCTGACCGTTTGTTTGTCAACATAACAGGAAACAAATTAAACTATTTAAAATCAATACATTGGCGATCATTATTCAGGTGAGTTATGCGTGATGCACATCTATACAAACATAATAAATACTTTAAAAATTCTAAAAATATTTGACTTCTGCTCTTCAAATGAATGAACGACGGTGATTTATACTTTTAGGCAGACATGGAAGGCTACGCATGTCAAGGAAGTTACCATAACGTTTTAAAGTAGTATTTATTCCAGTGCTGGAATGTGATGGAAGCCCGCAAGGTGAAGAATGTAATATGTAAGTAAATAGACCAACAGTAAATATGTTATGTCGACATTAAGTATCACTCTGAAAAAAGATAATTATGGAGAAAGTTTCCAAATTAGTTTAAGCGTTTTTGTACATTTTGTACACACTTTTTTACACACAAACAAATAAGAAATCAAATTTTGTACACACAAACAAATTAGAAGTCAAACCTCTTTATTCTTTTATTTCATAGTTGGCACAGTAAGTCTGATTTGGTCTAGTCGTCGCAATACCACAGACCAGACCAAACAAAAAAAAAATAAATAAAATAGTAATAAAAAACGGATTGCCGACTACTACTACCGACTACTACCGCGTGGTAGCTAAGTAAATCGAAGCCCACTCAACTCCCACATTCAAAATTTTAATATTAGCTTAAACGTTAATTGCCCCGCACTTATTTCATTCCTTTGATCAAAACAAGCATGATTCCCACTAAAAGAAGCGTTTCCATTCCAAATTACTGTTCTACCATCATCAAAGCAAACTAACTATTATGTATTCCACGACAAAGCAGAGATTTGAATAACAGATTACCGCTAATGCGGTTACAGAAGTCAGGATTTAAATTCACACCAGTCGAATACATCAGCATTATATTGTGTCAAAGCCTTTGCTATCCAAACTTCCTCAAGTACAAAGGAGTTAAGACGTATTTTGAATTCTGTTTGATTATGCGTTTGAATGTTTGTGTACAAAATACACTTTAGTTTTGATAGACTAGAACTACAATAATTAATATTGGAAAATATTTTTCACATTTTTTTAGTAAATAACCGACTTTTTCTGATAAAATGTCGTACTATATCCATGTCCGCCTTCCTCTTATTGTAAAAATCTTCAAAAATATCGTTTCATCTATTAGGCATATTTTTTCTGTGTATGGCTATTATTACGCACATAAATAAATAAGCGTTTATTAATATTCAATCTCAAATGGAATTTTTATCCAAACGATGATTTAATAACAAAACAGTTTGGTCTAAAATCACACCAAGATTTGAGAATTGCTTTATTTTCTCGTTTGGGAGTTTCTCGTAAAATTGCGTACAGTTATTGGCTTTCCGCATCCCCGGGTCGTGTCTCCCGGGTTTGTTTGTGATACATCTACACTGGCTGATGTAGAAAATTTTATTGCGTCTTTGCTAATGTGTCGTATGACGGATTGCCTTCAAAATGGTCTAGGTAATTGTCCTTCTGATTGAACAAACGTCGTTATAAAACAAATTTTAGTAACTGTTTGTTATCTCCTTGAAATTCATATTATTTTTTTTTTTACTCAGCTACGCACAACACCCGAATGAAAAGAATAGCTTTACAAAAAAATATATGTAACGTCGCCTCATAGGTTTTCTTTATTTCCATACCATATATTCTCAACGCTTCATTTTTTATACAAAACTTATGAGCAATATAATACTTTTTCTTGATTTGTTAGTCTGGCTAGTTCTCATCCACCGCCTATAAACAGTTGTAACACTGTTGGTGTTACGGGTGGTTCGCCGACCTTTAAGTTGTAATAAAATGCTTTTTTCTTGAACACTGCAGACCGATCCAAAGCTTCACAATAAATAAGTGAAGGCAACACTGGTGGCCAATTATCCATGGTGTGGATATGATTCACTTTTATTGCTGGATATCCGATATTGGAACTGAGCGGCTAGTGATTAATGGAACAATCCCTCAGTATCCCTATCATTCCCTATAGCAGACTATACGTATTTCGTAACAAGGCCATCAGAAAGCCTACCGTTGTGGACAATTCGAGCTGCTTGACGATGACGCAATTATAATTTTCCACGCCAGTGCAAACCACGTGTAAATGTAGCATCAGATATCCTTCGATCTAATGGACAGCGATGTATTGGACGCTATCCTTGATTATTAAAGTTTTTATTGGACGCTCGATGTCTGATTTACTTTCTCTTTGAAATGATAGCGGGACGTATAGTGACGATACGGATAGTGAGAAGAGATGTGTGTTAATGTAAGAATTGAAATGTGTTTTATGTTTATAATATTGTAGTTTATTTGATGTTGCTAAAAAAACCTTTGTCTTCCGCTGATGAAATTAGATTTCCACAGGGCTTGATAGAGAAATATAATAGAGCGTGTGTTGTCAAATTATTAATTATATTTATAGTTTATTTTTTTTTAATATGAACACACTCAACTCTTCTATATAACTAACAGCTGTAAGTTAAGTAAATTAGACATTCATATTACATATTTACTACACGAAAATGTGATGTTTTTGTTTACAGAAGCTTTTTGTGACAAAAATAATATAGCCAAATAGATTGCGTCCTTTATTTAACGTGGCTTAGAAGATAACTGTCACGAATATTTATGGACTTAGAAGTACTGACAGCAGAATAAGTTAAGTAGTAAATAAGGGAGTATTTACAGTTTCGTATAGTGTAATGTACACGTTCAAATTTGTATTGAATTTGTATGGCAAAATCCGTTAAACGTTTAGTGTATGTATCACTCAATGTCAACTAATATAATAACGGCATAGGGGAAAAAAAGTTTTTTTTTAAATCCTTAAATCTGATTAAAAGAACAAATTCTATTTTTTTCCCCAAACCTTTGTGTTGCTGACTGTACGCTTCGAGCCACAAAATTGTGCTTTTATCGTGCCCTATTTCACGGCGAACATTCGACGTAGGGCCAGATATGGAGTAAGGTTTGGGGCTATGATCTATTAGTCGCTGCTTTTGGGCCCTAAAGCTGCAAAATTTTCATTTGTATGTTTGTTTGTTAGTTGATCCTTTCAAGTCGCAACAGAGATAGCTCTGTATATGGTATGATTTTTGTATATATTAATGGTGAGATAATTGAGAGTGATATTTACCGCAGTAAAACATCTCATTCCCATGGGAAATACCGTTCAACACATGAGCGGAGCCGCGAATTCGAAGTTAGTAGCTTTTTAAAAAGCATCATTTCAAATAAGGTTGGAGATTTTTATATTATGAAGTTATATGAAGTTATAAAGCCTAGAATATGTGGAGTTCAATTTTTATTTCTATTATTAGAACAATAGGGTGGGGATATTTTATAAAGCATACGAGATATGCTTTCGGTGTCAATAACGTTTATTGATCTATTCTTAATATAGATTTTTAGGTTAGAAACGGAGAGAGTCGAAAAGCTGTCATAAGATGTCCCAGTGGACAGATATCTCATGACAGTGACATGAAAAAAATTACCACACTTAAAGAAAGCTCCTGGAATTTCGGGCCCCATCCATCCTCATTCCATCACTGTAAAGTAAAACAGTTCAATTTTTACTTCACTCGGTTTCCCATATCAACGGCCGGCGAATTGTACTGATGCATTTAATTTGGTAATTTTAATAATGAACATTTAGCAATACAATAGAATGATAAACTTTTGATCTTAATTCGATAAATGGAATGTATCACAACAGTCATGCATTCCAGCAAAAGGTGTAAGGAAAAACACAAGAGACGATGGAATTCCAAAACTTATACCGTATTTCTTAGAGTAAGAGGAAAAACGGAGCCAATGCCTGACTGCCTATTCCTATAGTATGTATAATAATGACTGCCTGTTCCCTTAAATAATACATCACCCATCCATAGACTGGCTGCACCTTAGGTTACTTAACCTAATTGTGGGGGGGGGGGGGGGGTTCGACATGAGCATTCCATTAACTACTTTAAATACTTCACATCACACTCTTGGTCTTCTTCACTCCTCAGTGTAAAAAGTTAGATATAATTGATAAGAAAGAAAAACAATTTGTAAAATATTCCTTTATAAATCTCCATAATATACAGTGAAAATGAAAATTAAGCTTTTACGCAAAATCATAAAAGACCAACCGATCCGGAAAACTCAATAAAATTTATTACAAAAGTTAAAAGTAAAAGCGAAAGAATTCGCTTCGCCGATTCGGGGGCGTTCGCTTGAGGGTGCGGGGGGCCCTCGTAACTGTGTGTGAAGACGTGCAGCTAATGTCACTGTTACTTTTGTTATAGCAACACTGTTATATTTCACTGTTCCGATTGTATAATGTTATATGGATTGGAGTAAGAAACATGCTTCTGCGTCGGTCTAGATTCTCAACTCCAGGGATCAATAAAATTTGTGCATTTGATTTTGAAAATATATTTCTCTAGTTGCGTCAGATTTCTCCACCCATTAATGTATAGAGAATATATTATGTACTTTTTTTGTGATGTCATGTCATATTCTATATATTTCTCTATTTTTTATTTATGGTTTTATTTGCGCAAATGGTTAGTACATTTTTAAAAAAGGCCGCCTCTTATTTTTATGTGAACTCCGAAACATTTCTTGGTACATCGGGACCTATAATTTCAAATTATGTTTGTGTTTATTCAAAATGTGTATCAATATTTGCTACAAACTTAAGTGTAGTAGAACTAGATACAATAAAACATATTTCCCTCGCAAAATCCAACCACATCACAAACTATTCCAGCACCAAAAACGTTATTCAAATCATCATAAATTCATTGCTATCAATACTGCGTTATAACAGTGATTTCACGCGCGTTATAACAGCTTCCTCCATCCGCATTATAACAGTGATAATCACGGGCTGCTATTTCTCACCCTCCGACGTCAGTACCGCGCCGCGCCCCGGCCGTGGCAGCCGCGATGCCGTCGAGCTGATGGCTCCGTTCGTCTGGTTGCTGGCGGCTTGCTGCCTCCGGGCCGTCGCCGCTGGCAATCCTGACGCGAAACGCCTCTACGATGACCTATTATCGAACTACAATAAACTAGTTCGCCCCGTCGTCAACACTACTGACGTGCTGCGGGTTTGCATCAAGCTGAAACTGAGCCAGCTTATCGATGTTGTAAGTAACGTTCATTATCACGATTAAATGCCTTTATGGCCTATATTACCTACAAGAATTAAAAAGCGTATGTGTAACGTGCATTACGCAAGTGTAAATATGTTCTATGGATGATCTGCTTTTTTAAATAGTTATCTAATTTCACATAAAGAACCGTATGGGTAAACAGAAAAGAATCAATTTGCAAAAGCCGTGATGTAATAGATACAACGCTGACACACTCACATTAATTCATACTGCGCTTTTGCATAATACCGTACAAGCCATTTTTCACAGCGTTAAGGGCAGTACACACTTGTGTATCTCGTGTAAGGTGATGGAAAAATCTTTCGAATACAGCCTAGTTTTTAGTACCTTAATTCATTTAATATTATAACAAAAATACAGTTATAACGACAGTGGAGATCATGTTTATATAACAGCGATTTATAAGATAATAGAAATCAAAATTACATACCAAGTGTTTCTTGCTAAACATTTTGCAATTTTCTTGCTAAACAAGTACACGCAATAGTTGTTACGTTTACAACTTACTGCGAAATATAAACACTTTCCATATTAGCCCATTCGTACATAATTCATTTTCCCCTATTTTGTAGATCGCCAATAAATAACGAGTGTCCATAAAACTTCTGCCATAAAATATTGTTAAAAATAAAGATATAAATATCACTATCTATTCAAATTTTATGAGTGTAATCCTTTTTGTACATTAACCAGTAAGTATTTATTTATAACATTGAAATAAACGGTTATGATAGTAATATTTAAAATGTTATTGAACGCGTTTTTTCCACAGCCATCATACATTCCATTTTCTTAAGTACTCTCGTCTCTCTGGACAGTAGGGTTGCCAAACTGATTCTTAAGAACCAAAATATAATAGATAAATTTCATCGACCAGTAAATTTCATTCTATAGAGGAAACTTGTTTTGAAATGACAATATGTGTTAATTTGTAACTATTGAAGTAATCAATTTTGCATCAAATGTCATACGGACATGTCAAACGCGTGATTGATGAAACATAACCTACACACGAATTGTATTCTACTGGGTGACCTTGAGTTAAAAATAACATCCTGCTCCAACTGATATAATATTATGGATGATTTTTTTAGTTTACATAAAAGAGCTAACTATCAAGCCTTACCTCTTAATCTCTGAGAAGAGTTGTAGAACCTACTGTCGTTTTGGGAAGATTGGTTAAAAATAGCGGGAAATGGGGCAATCGACATCCCTGGCCTATATGCAAACATTTCCTATATTCGGCTCGCGATACAAGGCGCCGCGCCGTCTCCTATTCTCGAATGATTGCCGCTAACGACTGTGGATTAGCGAAGTTTGCTCGATAATGGGGACAACGTTGATTGAGTTATGTAAAGTAGGACGTGTTTAATGAGATTAGTTCAATCATTGTTTTCCAGCCGTCACAGGCGATCCGGCATCGCCATCTATATTGTTAGTTCGTTTAATGCTTCTCGAAGTTTCGTTGGTTGCTTTTTTGGTATTGGGTTTTGGGTTATATTTAGAACTAGCGGTCCGCCCCAGCTTCGCCCGTGGTACATATATAGCCTATAGCCTTCCTCTATCTAACACTGAAAAAATTTTTCAAATCGCACCAATAGTTACTGAGGTTGGTGCGTTCAAACAAACTCTTCAGCTTTATAATATTAGTATAGAGGGTACATCGAAATCTGTTTTAATATATATTGATATGGTAAAACTGCTCAGTAGATTTCTTCTCGCTTCTTCTTGCTTTGTAATTAGGAAGCAGGCTTCATAATTAATTTTCCAACAAAACATAATAAACTAATATTATGTTAATATATTATTAAACAACAAACTAAGAACTTCTTTATCTCTGTAAATGTTTATGTGTTCTAATTAACAGTAATTTTTTTAAACGACATATGATTCGCATAGATGAATTATAAAATATACATATCATTAAATCTTAAAACTGTAATGTACCCACATAATTTGTGTAACTCGATGTTTAAAGTATATACTTTTTGGTTCAAATAAACTTCATTTTTTCTTTATTTTATGTAAATGTTCAAAAATAACCGATTATACAGTTCCATATAATTCGTAGCGCCGTTCATAGTTTGTCCCATTGTAAGTACCCGTGGAATAACAATTGGATGCCAGCACGAGGGTTGATATAACTGAATAGCCCCGTTATAAAACTCGAAGTCGCGATAAAAGGTTTTTTTTTCACACTTAAAATGCCAGTGTCTATTATGGTCTTTACTTTGCTGGCTCTGCGTCTGCATTTTTTAACGTTTATTCTAACAGTCTTGAAGTATTTTAATGGAAATGCTTAAGTTTAATAATAAATATAGTTAATATAGTTATATAAATATAGTTACATAGAACACGCTTCATTTTTATAATCCTGGATCATACATATTTTGTTTTCTCTCCGATCCTTGATTGGTATAAAAACTTTGAATTGAATTTGTCCATTTAAGGCCAGCAGGCCAAAATCGAGTCTGAAGGAGATGGTTACTTACAAACATACAGGTTAACGAACACAAATAAGACGAGGTGTTATATAAGTTCAAAGCGTCTGTTATGTGTGTCTGTTAGTGAAATCGTAGCTCCCGAATGGATTAACTGCTTGATCTTGTTGTTCGAAAAGTGAAGCCGCTGCCATATATCGCATCCTTACTTTACAAAGGCAAAATGGCCGCCAAAACAATTTTAAATATTCAAATTAATTTAATTCTTTAATAAAAGCATTCCCAGATTCCCATTGAAAGCCCCGTCGAAATAAGGATCATCATAAAAGCAATACCTTGGCTTCAGTTATCATGAATCGCCAAATTGAATCGGTCACAACATTAAGGATTCGGACAGCGCATTCCTTTGAATAAATTTACATACCTGAGTAAAGTGGGTCTTACAGGATTGTTGTATTTATGTACCTTTGAATATAGATCATTTTGTCGTACAATAAGACTTATAATCATGTATATTTTATTAAACTCTTAACATTACTTGAATATACTCGTAAATGTTTCATTAAATAGTAATTTGTTGTTAGTTTATTTATTATCCTTTAGTATTTGGAAAAGTTACACGCAATATCGTTTGTCTTCATCTTATACAAATTGTTTTTAAATGCGTTGTGCCTTTGTAGTTCGGAAATCCTGGAATTTCGCGAAGGGACATGTAGAAACCCGGAAAATCAGGGCTGTGGTTATTAAAGCAACAGAAGTCACTAGTGCTGTCCCTTTCAAATTGTTGTCCTTATCATATTATCATGACTAGCTGTGACCCGTGGAAACCGCGTAAGTCCGTATCCCGTAGGAATATCGGTATAAAAAGTGCCTATGTGTTATTTCAGGTGTCCAGCTATCTACGAAGCAAATTTCATTACAATCGGTTCAGTAGTTTTTGCGTGAAAGAGTAACAGACGCACGCATACATATGCTTCCATCCTCACAAACTTTCGCATTTATAGTATTATTATTCGCCAATAGATGTCAGGAAGAATCATAATAAATTGGGACTACTCAAACGCCTCCTATTTGTTAAAAAAGTAAGTTTAAGTCGATAAAACACAAATAAAACACGAATATGACATTTTCTAAAAAAAGATTCCTGGCTAGATCGATTTATCGCCCCCGAAACCCGAAATATATATATATATATATATATATATATATATATATATATATATATATATATATATATATATATATATATATATATATATATATATATATAAAGTTTAGAGGTATAAGATAGGTAGAAGATAGAGAGAGTCTTTATCAAAAATAATGTTGGTAATAGCTATAAATGTAACAGATATCAGCATAGTTTTATTCTTTTAAACGGTTGAATGTTTAGTTAAAAGTAGTTTATTTTCTGTGGTATTTTTCTTAATATTTTGAAATACCATAATAGTTTTAATGTTTGAGATTTATTGACGCATTTTTTTTTGTCGTTTTCTTCTTTATTTTTTGTATTATTTTTGTTTTTGCCTTTCTAAATCAATTTCTATTATTTCATATATTCAACTGACAAAAAACGGAGGAAGTTTTCAAGTCGCCGAGTAAATTTTTTATGCACGTATAATTTTTTATAGAGTAGTATAACGATTTTAATTATAATACACTATATCTCGACATTGATCCCATGTAAACTTCGATAAAATCTACCAAAAGGGGTTGGATGTTTTCAGTCTATTACGTCGGTTTTATTTTTTAATAAAAAGTATTCATACATAATTCTACATAGTTTTCATCATTATTAAATAGAATAGAATAAATACTTAATCCTTTTTGAAAATACGTATTTATATTTATGTAAATATTTACAAGAATATTTTAACAATATATAGGTGGATATTTCTGTGTAGTATTACTATTGAGAAATTGTAAATTTATGTATATTATACAGTTTACAATCGTAAGCAATATTCGATGGATCACAATTATTCGACGGATTAAATCTTACTGAAAGATTATAATTTAACGGTTTTTACAATTTTACTGCGACACATAAATTCATTGCGTGAACCGGGCACTCGAGAATGTACCATAATTGCTCACGTTTTTAGTCTCGTTCATTAATCTCAAACCTTCAAATTGTCCCTAAGTACGTGAGTGAACATGTATAATTCTTGTATTACGCAACTCAGATTCAGATTATGCGAGAACAAACAGTCAGTATACATAGTATTTTCCTGTGTTTGATTTTACGCGAGTATTATACATTTAGAAATTAAAGATTTTTAAACGGATTTTAAACGCGATTTATACATATCAGTCTCGTATTAGTTATGTATATTGTAAATATAAATACATTAAAAGGGACTTCTTACAAACTTTAATACAACCGTAGTTGGGTATAGACCTCCTCATGCTTCTTCCAAGAGGACTACTTTAACGGAAAACAGTAACAAACAGCATGTACTATGAGGTTTTCATCCACAATTGCATTCTGCATTCTCATGTAAACAAATAATAATGAATGTCGTTTCGGAAAACAAAAGCTCGCCTTTACGTATAAGGGCTCTATACAATAGTTTACTTTTAGCTATAAAGGAGCTACACAATAGTTTTGCTTAGCTTAAAAGCGAGTACAGTCTAAAGCGCGGTGCTTACTTCGCACTTAGATACTTAATAATGCAGGTGCCAACGCGACAATGTCGTTGACCTTTGTGGCGAATTATTTCAAATTATTTTATGTCCTCTTCATCGACTTTGTAGATATTTATTTTACAGGAAGATTGGTCAAAATATATTTGGCTGTTTTACAAACTGATATGGGTAGTAAAATTTCAGCTTCAATTATAGAAAAACGCTAAACTATGAGATTTGTAATATCATGTTTTGCCCAAAATTTACAATATCAAAAATGTTTTGTTTAATTTATACAAATTTAATCAAACTTATTTATCACATACTGATTAAATTATCCTAGCATATGTATGCAAGAATAATTTATATCAATCAATATGTAATTAGCATTCAACGGAAAGTCGAAACCGAGAAAATACGTAGCGCTGAAGCTACGCGCCCGTAGCACGAAGCTACGAGCCGTAGCAATCTTCGCAGACAAAAAGTTGCGAAAAGTTTCGAGCAGAGAAATTTGAATGGAACATAAAGATAATGGCTGCAGCTTTTCACGATACAGATGTTCCACGTGGAACTGTTACGTAAATGTGTTCCAGGTTATTTACTATTATGTTCTACGTGGGATTCAGCGGCTCGGTTGAGGTTGATGAGGATAATGATTGAGGTGTGTTAGCTGAATAGGTGTAATTCACTGTAGATGTTTGATGTTCTTAGTCACTTGTGGATAATAATTTGACAAATGCTTGTAGAAAGGCGAGGGATAGATATTTTTTAAGGATTCTCAAAAAGTTATTATATTCTATACTTATTTCGATAACAATTAAAATTTATGAACAATTATTACACTATTGGCCAATATAATAGCCAGTAGCAATATAACACGGCATTAATCAACATGTATTTGTCTGTTTGTCTGTCTAGCTTCGCAATAATATTTATGAAAATGATTTTTATATAATCCAACAATCAAGCAAAACTCATTTC
This sequence comes from Zerene cesonia, assembly GCF_012273895.1. Lineage (NCBI taxonomy): Eukaryota > Metazoa > Arthropoda > Insecta > Lepidoptera > Pieridae > Zerene > Zerene cesonia. The sequence continues at coordinate 1,450,412 of NC_052107.1, forward strand.
AAACATCCTAAGGAATAAGAATAAATTCTACACACGTATTTAATTTATTAAGTCTTGTTTCCATTACAACACCCACCGACAATTATTGCCTCATTATATTACGAGCCCATAAAGCCTCAATAAAACGCCTTCGAGAATATAAATATTAAGTTGCAAGATAATTTAATAGCACAAAACATAAAACGTAGACAAGGGAAGTGTTTTGCCTTTAATTTTTTGTCTGTTGATTATTATTAATGGTATTATTGAATGAATTTTCCTTATGTATTTATATTAGTTGGTTTAAGTCGAGTGGTAGCTGGTAGCTGATCCTGGTACGTTCCATAGGAGATCCCAGGATCCCTGCTATTGTGCTTTGAGTTTGGCCGCCGAGGAGGTTTTAGTGGGTACAAATCCCACATGCTCTACTTTTCCCCCAAAGCTAGAGCATCTTTGAAAGATTACCTCCTCGTAAAAAAAACTAAATAAAAAAAAAGCTGGATAAAATATAGGCTTATGGCTTCTTTATATAACTGTATCAGATAGAAAGAAATGTAGATTACCGTGTTTGATTTTAACGCGAGTATTTTACATTTTTGAATTACAAACTTTTTAATAGATAACGTGATTTGTTAACTATAAGTTATTCTATGTATTACGAGTTACTTATATATTACGTGTATTACACATGTAGATATGCATATTTCTGTTTTAATAATATGATCTTGTTTAAAATTGTTTAAATACCTCAAAATAAATCCTGTATATGATTTTCTCTTATTCTGTTAGATATATGTTTATAAAATACTTATTTTTCATTAAGGAGTGTTTGGATAAAATGTAAATGTATTACTCATCAGCTGGTAACTAAGTCGCATAATTTTTAATTATTTCCCAATTAAGGAAATTAAACTCAGATTATAAACTCGGTGGCGTCGCAAGGTGCTAATCGTACCTTAACCACAAAATGTCTTAGTTTATCTTCATATTTCATGTTTAAAGTCACAGTGAATTAAATGATAAAACATTATAGCAAAAGAAAGAAGTTAACACCAGTATGACAGTAACTTAAATATATTTACGTTTACTCAGTTAAGTTTTATTTAAATTTACGTACCTACGCTTCATTTTTATTTCGTACATTCCTGTGTCCGTGACTAACAGATATTTTTTTGTAATTCCTATAATATTTGGGATGTTATATTTAATTTTTCTTGATGTAATTTTCGTTTATGTTATTTCTGCAATGTTTCTTGTTTCACCTAGATCTTTTTAAATTTTCATCTCGCTGAGTCGCAAAATTTACTTTAAAAATGCGAAATGCATGAAATATTAAAATTACCCTCATATTTAGAGGTAAATTAATTAAGTTAAAATACTTCGTAATATATAAATATTGCGAAGCCTCACAACAATTCACTTTAATTTAATATTTGGATAAAGCTTACGTTAAGACAGCGTTGTTGGGCAGATTAACTTTATTAAAAACTTGGCGTGAGCTCATAAAATTCAATTTCAATTTGGGAGTATTTAAAATTTAATCAACTTAGCTTTAATCTTAAAATAATACTGGTTCAATGACCCGATTATGTTGATATGTACAATTTAAACTGGCAGCTCTTTATTGTGATCATTTATATTTCTTAAATAGATGTTATGATTTGCAGCGTTTCTGATATAGTTTTGACGGTCTTAATAAATGACATATTCCGAATTTATCAAATTTTACGATTACATTTTTCTATTTGTTCCTAGTTTTCCGTCCTTCGCTTTGCCTCATGTAATGTACATGTAACCTCGTTTCTTTTATTATTATAGCGGAAACAGAAATGTTAGGTTCAAGAAAAGTCTTAGTAATAGAGCCCCGTACCATTTAGGTAGGAAACCATAAAAAAGTTGTATGCACATTAACGTAACCTATTTTATATTTAATTCGTATCTGTTTATATGCATCTCTGATGGGAAGCGTAAAAGGCTGATTATATTTTAATGTATGTAAACTTAAATTATATAGATTAAATACTGTAAAATAATAATTTAATGCGTAAACTGGACATGATATTCGTAAAATCTTGGAACTAGATTACCTACCTACAGAGCTGGACAGAACACACGCTTCGGAACAGGGTGAGGTTTATGTCGGTAAGAATGCACATAATCGATAGTTTCCTCCGGAGCCGTGGGTAACATATACAAGAAAACCTTAAGAGCCTCAGGGCTGATAATAATTGATAATGATGGTAATGATAATGATATTTTTCTCTATAAAAACGTATTGTAGTTTAGAAATAAATATATTATACAACTAGTATTTATGTACACAAAAGATTTAGCAACCAGAGCCGAATTAGAATAGTCCTGTATTTTTATCTTATTTGATAATAAATAATAATAAATAAATAAATCATTCATTACCTTAGGAGCTCTTTTCTCAATTTCAGTTTGTGTAAATCAACGACTTTAAAAACTAGGGAACTTTTATGTTTCATTTACAGACTGTAATGCGTTTTAAATGAATTTCAACTAACTTTTGAAAACTTCTAACGAAACTTCATACACGTCTGGTGAGGTCCCCAGGGAATCTTATTCAAATACAGTTTTTAAATCGACCCAATCGCTGTTTAAAGTTGATTGCTAAAACTGACTACTACTACTACACTAGAATTGGTAAAGAACCCGGAGTGAAGACTAAAAATAAGGCGAATAAAGTTATCTTTAAATAAATTTGTCCTGTCTTGTTTTTCATTTGAGTGTTTGTAAAGAAATACAGTTCCTATAATACTAATATTTGTAAATCAATGATTTATTAATAATGCTTCGTAGCTTCTACAACACAACAAATAATATGTACATTCGCAGGAGGCTTCACTCGCGTGATATCGGTGAACAAGTATTTATATATATTAATTCATATTCTATCCTCCATACCAAGAGCCATAGAGATCCGATCAGCTGTTTTTGCATGAAATACAAACAAACATACATCCATCCTCATAATTATAAGTTATTGAGCAAATATTTAAACAAATGATAAAATTCTACCCAGATAATGCACATTCATTCAGCAAATACTCGTTAAAAACAGAAAAAGCTTCTTTGTAGGCGATCAGCCGGCTGCTTCGGGCGGTATCTGTGTAAAATCGCGAGGAGGGAGCCCAGCATGGCTTGCCACTGGTGTGCCTACCCGGAGGACACGGCAGATCATACTCTTGCCGTGT
>NC_052107.1:1454608-1480031 GCF_012273895.1 Zerene cesonia
AAAAAGGCGATCAGCCGGCGACGCGATTCACCAGTAACGTTATTATCGTGACTCAATGCAATAAAAATATCGTTGGGCTCTCCAATAAATTGCGATGTAATTTCTTTCTGAATAAATTTACAGTTCGCGCTTTATATTCCTCCCTAGGTAGATGTACGTATGTGTACAGTATGTATAATGGAGATAAGAAATAGTGGGTCGGTTTTTGGCGATTTGTTCCTGAGTCACACAAAGTTTACTGGCTAAGTTAAGCTTTTTAAAAGTGGGACACCAACTCTATTGCATTATTGCAAATTGGTTAGTGCATTTGGAACAATTTAAAATGTTTTTAAAAACAAGCTGAGAATTATAATAGTGTTACGTGTGAGGGTACTGAATATACAAAACTTTATTACTGATTGGAGGTAGGTATTGATAATTATATAATATAGTAATTGATAATTATATTAATACATCAAAATCCGTTGCGCAATTTTAAAAATCTTAACCCTCACCGTCTGTGTATATACACAGACTAATTATAGAATAACTAGTACCTCATTACAAGGGTCGCGGATTGTTAATATTATTTGATTTCTGCGTGAACATGACTCTCGATATTATTTTTGAGTGGGAAATGAAGTATGAGCGCTAGTGTTGCCAGAAAGTAGGTCATTCGTTCGAGGGGAAAAATTTAAGAGATTGCAAATAGAATACAGAGTCAAACATATTTACATAACAATTGACGATGGTAATGAACTTATGTAGCTACAGTTATCCACAAAAATTATAACAAAATTATATTACGAAGATTTAAATAGGCTTTTACTCTATTGTAGAAGCATAATAGGACCGATTGGAATTGTAGATATCACACTATCAGACTATAACACTAATCACACTTCTCATTAATATTATAAATATGAAAGTTTGTTTATTTGAACGTTTGTCAGTCAATCACGCTGAAACTACTCATCAGATTTTGATGAAATTTGCAATATGGACAGGGTATAAGCTGACTTGGGTGAATTTTATTCCGATTAAATATCCATTGGGATAGAATAGGAATTTTGATATTCGGGCGGAGCCGGAACGAGCGTCTTATATAAATATATACAAGACGCTCGTTCCGGCTCGTTTTGATACCCAAAAATAATGTGAAAAAGTGCTCCTCAGATATAAGAACAAAGGAGTATTTTATATCACCGCATTAAATTCATTACAATTTCCTTTCAAACAGAGGCGAAACCGCCACTAAAAAGGTAATAATAAAAAAGAGAACTGTAGAAACCTTTAAATAAATAACTCGGTACTAAATATTAATTTCCAGTAAACAAAACCTGGCTGTTTATTTACGGCCTAACCCCTTTACCATTGTTGACAGTTCGGAGCGGGTCCTTCGGTCGGCCATCTTAAATATTAAGCAAGATTTGTTTTGACTGTTACTAGTTCTTTTAAGCTGTTAAAATAAGAAACGTGGTTTAGTGTAACTTTATTGCGAATGAAAATAATTTGAGTTATAAAATACTGGTGGATCTTACTCGGATCTGTGATCTATTCGGAATATTTTTTTAGCATTATATTTGAATCGAAAAAATGCGAGTTGAATTAATAGAATTATGAGTTTGGTGTTCGGTGACTTTATTCTAATAATAAATAATAGTAAAAAATCAAATAAATTTTTGTCCCGATATTCCTACGGGATACAGACTTAAGAGGGGTCAAACCGCGGGGCGCAGCAAGTATGATATAATGTGTAAAACTAGTATTAATGCCTACTAATATTGGAAATTCAGAAATGTTTAAGTTTGCTATATTAAATTGTGACATGCATTTTTAACAACTGTATCTTTTCCGAGCGAAGCCGGTGGTCAATAGATAGTATTTTCAAACAACAATTATCCATTGGACTGAATTTTTTTGGGTTTTATTCATAACTTTTTGTGTAAACAGATTTTTATGATTCTTATTTTATTTGAAAGCTAGTGCCTACCATATTACCATATCAATTTGAAGACGGTTTACTTTTTAGTTGAAAATTATTATTTTTGTTATATTCTTTGAGAATGGTGCCAAGTCCTTAAGTAGTTCACAAGATGCAAACATAATCCATAATATTTATAATAAGGTGCCCTGTAAAATGTTACCTGTGACATTTTAAAATATAATATATTAATAACATATTAAAAGGCTTGCGGTATTTTATTTAAATATAGAAAAATTAACATCACTACAGCACTAATCCACTACACACCGTATCTCGTGCAAGCTCCCAGCGAGAAATTTCGAGAATTCTCAATTATACAAACATTTTGCCAGATTTAAAATGTCTCATTTGAATTTTATATCAAAAAACTTAACAATTGAATCAAAATATAAAACTAGAGTATAATTAACCTGTATTCACATTAATACTCTTATTATTAATTTATGACCCTGTGTACTTTCCTACTTCGTATTGTACTGGCTTGGAATAGTTACTGATAGAAATGTCTGTCTTTTTATGCAAATGACACTAAGTTCAGTAGATTTTACATGAGAAATTTAAAGTACATAGAATATTTAAATAGCTAAGACATAATAAATAACTAACATGTACTAAATTATTTCGTATTGTATATATAACCGTTTGAACACGCTTATCTCAGGATAAAACTTGATCGAATTCAACGTTACTTTCACTGTTAGATACTGTTTCCTACAGGCATTATATGTATCGCGGGCGAAGCTAGGGCGCAACGCTAGTCCTACTAATATTATAAATGCGAAAGTTTGTAAGGATGTGTGTGTGTTTCTTGCTCTTTCACGCAAAAACTACTGAACCGATTACAATGAAATTTGGTACGTAGACTGGACAACTGGAATATAAACAAATAGACAACTTTTTATCACCATATTCGAACGGAATACGGACTTACGCGGGTGAAACCGCGGGGCGCAGCTAGTGTTCAATAAACAAAAGTCGACAAAGTGCAAAGTCACGTAAAAGGACAGTTAACGTGAAGCATGCACTCAAAGGACTAGAATACGTGTGCTATAGAACCTGCTTGCGAACAAAAACCTCTTAAAAGCTTTTTGTTTCTACAACAAATGTACGGCAACTTAAAATTGAGTTTCCTCTGCGGTGCAGCTTATTTATAACAAACCGATAAAACGCAAATTTAAAAAGATTCATTTTATTTACTTCCTTTCAAAAATTCACATTTTTTATATATCGAAATGATTAAGTAAATAACGCAATTGTCCTTATGTCTATTCCTTATCTAATATAAGCAATTGTCTTTATATCTATTCGTTATCTAATATAAGTGTGAAGTAGACACGATATCGAATTCCTTAAAGGCGTATGCCCTGCTAATAACCCTGCCCCTCTTCAAATGTTCATGGCTGGTAGTGCTTACCATCAAGCGACCCACCAGACCACCACACTATGACTTATTAATTAATACTAGCTGTGACCCGCGGTTGAAACCGCGTAAGCGTGCTGCGTAACCGTATCCCGTAGGAATATCGGTATAAAAAGTGCCTATGTGTATAATAGTATTATTATTCACCAATAGATGTCAGGAAAAAAAAACACGATTAAATCACGAATATGACATTTTCTAAAAAAAAATTCCTAGCTAGATCGATTTATCGCCCCCGAAACCCCCTGTATACTAAATTTCATGAAAATCGTTGGAGCCGATTCCGAGATTCCAATTATATATATATATATATATACAAGAATTGCTCGTTTAAAGGTATAAGATATAATTACATAGACTATTTTAACTGGGCACTGGCACTAATAAATAAACATATTATAAGTTTATATAATTATCTACTAGCTGTTCGCCCCGGCTTCACCCGTGATACATATATAACCTATATCCCTCAGTCAACTTGCAACAAGATTTTTTCAAGTCAGTCTGAGTACAGTCTGTCAGTGGCCTTTGCGTGAAAACATTACAAAAAAACAAAAATTCAAAAGTTTCCTATTAATAATAATAATGTAGATATACATACATATATATCGATATAATTTGTCACCAGAACCTGAAGAACCAGATAATGACCACAAACCTATGGGTGGAGCAGTCCTGGTATGACTACAAACTGCGTTGGGAGCCCAAGGAGTACGGTGGGGTCCACATGCTGCATGTACCATCAGACCACATATGGCGGCCGGACATCGTCCTTTATAACAAGTGAGATTGAAGCTTTTTATATGTAGTTACTCATATACGACATTTAACATACACTTGATAATTTTATATAATACAAACTGACCCGACAAACGCTGTTCTGCCTTACTCTTATCCTTTAGGGGTCTGAAAAATAGATGTTGACTGATTCTCACACATACCTAATGCACATAAAATTTCATAAAAATCGGTCCAGCCGTTTCGAAGGAGTTTGGCAACGAAAACTGTGACACGAGAATTTATATATTAGATGAAACAATTGGAAAATAATGTTATTATTTATACACAATGTGTTTTTGTTTTGAATGTGTTCTGAAGTAGATACGAACATATTAATATGATTAAACATTAATTTGTGAATGTATTTTAAAATTTTAAAATGGAAAAAATAGGTTCTGTAATTTATTTATTTATTTATTTATTCTTTATTGCTCTTAACAAAAACTTAATAAAATTACAATATAAGCAATTGGCGGCCTTATCGCTATCTAGCGATTTCTCCCAGACAACCAAACGTACAGAGAGAAATAATATATATCTGTAAAGAAGATCCATCATTGTTTATGACGACCGTAACGTTCTTTCTTTAAATAAAAAAGTTATAAGTTCAATTCGGTCTGAAATCTGTTGCAAATACTTATTATATAAAGAGTGTTAAAATAAGGAACAAAAAAAAAAATTTCAGTTTTAGGCTGTCAATTGTTTAATTGCGATAAAGGAGCACTTACATACTTAAACGCTCCTTCACTAAATGCTTAATATATTTCACCATAAGATCCATATGGCAGATATAGCAAAATAACCAAGGAAAAGGGAATTTAAAATCCCTATCACTGGCATGTTATACTAGCTTTCCGCCTCACTTTCACTGCGCGTTATCGCGTGCCAGACGCTCCCCAAATTTTCACCCTTACTCAACCCTCTTCACGTTTTGTTTTTCGCGAAAATTGCGCCTATTTCGGATCCAAATCTATTTCTATGTTTTATGTCAATGAAAACCATAAGTAAAGAGTTAATTATAACATACTGTATCATATGTATAACACATACGTAAGATCAATAAGACTTTGTAGATAAAAACCTATTGGTAAAAGTCAGGTAGAGAATTTTCCTTTTAAAATAACAGGAATATTAAGATTTTAATTTTTCTGTGTCCTTTATTTAGAATATACTTCCATTCAATTGCTATCAATAACATGTTTTCATAGAAATATGAAGGAATAATATTATTGTTCTTTTATTTCTATTTCAGCTCAGTTTAAAAATCACATAATAAATTACTTTAATTTCCCTTTGAATGTAGGTGATAAACTTATTTATATACTATACTTATGTATACATTTCATATTATAATTTATTTGTATTAATATAGTAATGTAAATTAGATGTTTTAAAATTTTACAAGATAATTTGTGCTTAATTAAAAATCATTCCACGCTGTTCCTGATATTTTTGAATAAAAACTTGGTTTTTCAAATCTCGTGTACGATCGATTTTTACTCATCATCATACTCTTTATATACCTATATTCTCTGTCTATTTTCAAATATCTAAAAACAATCCTTTTGGGAAAAATTAATGTACATAAAACATTATTCATACATTAACATCATACAAGTATAATATACAATATAATACCTATATTCCATTTAACATTATAAAAATACAGACATTAATAATTCCCTTAATACCTACCTTTAAAATGTAACATGATTTGTGTTTCATATAATCCCGTAGCGTATAATCCAACGATAATTTGATCGCAGCGCGGTAATAAACAATAATTAATACCTATTAAATCCATCTAGGTTATTTCGCTTTTCATTTATTTTTAACGCAATTGTGAGAATTAACTACTGTGATCTTTATTAAATATCATGTGTTATTAATTATGACAGTTTTTGAGAATTTAATTGTATCTTATTCGTGATAAAGTTTATTCTGATATTGAAAGTAACTTGCTTCGCTTAGTTTTAGCGTAATGTGTGTTCTCATTTGCTATATTATTTGCTATTATTTCTTCCATTCCGTATAATATTCAAAATGTATTAATAATATAGGTATAAATGTGTATGTAATTAAAGTTTTTGTCTTTATAATTCTATCTTAAATAATTACATGTAATTATCTTGAAATCTATTTTTATATGTGATATATCTCATTAAATTAACACCAATTACGTCACAAAGCCTTAATATACAATCTTTATGTAATACGAAGTTAAATTACCACCCTACATATATTTGGCAACATGAACAATGTAATTAATTAATTTACGCGTACGGAGTTGTGATTTATTTCTACACAAACACCAGAACATCACTCACAAATAAAATATAATGTTTTTCCTTTATAAAGCTAATGGGTGACATCGTAATAATGTTATGCCATGATTGTCAACTTTTGTTGGCTGGTCGAGGGTTCTCCTAATTGGAGAACTCTCAACTCTCTTTTCAATGCCATTTATTTTTAATTAACACATTTTTATTGAATCAACACTAACAAATAAAGTTTGTGTCTATTGATATCGGAGTAACTGAGTATTATAATATTACTAAAGTTATGTAATAAGGTATACGAGTATGAAGATAATACGTAGAAATAAATCAATATGTGTATCTTTTAAAATTCGTATGTAGTTATATTTTTAAGCGACTTTAAAAAAGAAGAGGTTTTCAATTCGTATGTTTTTTTTGTGTTTGGTATCTCAGAATGTTGACTGGATTAACCGATTTCGATGATCCTTTTTTTGCTTTAAAACATGATCAGGACCATTGAAATCGAATTTCGTGCGATCTCATTGGAAGGCGGCTTAATTTTTTGTTATAAATAATGTTTCTTATATTCTTATTCATCATAAATGCGATAGTTTGTAAGGATGTGTGTGCGTTTGTTGCTCTTTCACGCAAAAAGTACTGAACCGATTGCAATGAAATTTCGTACGTAGGTAGCTGGACAACTGAAATAACATATAGGCAACTTTTTATATCGTTATTCCTACGGGATACGGACTTACGCGGGTGAAACCGCGGGGCGCAGCTGGTACCAAATAAAAAAGGAAACAATACAAGAAAATGCGAAATATTTGGAAAAACAAAATAAATTTTTAACAAAAAGTTTATTTTTTAAAATTGTACTTTCACATACATTAAATAAAGATTCTATAACTGTAGCATAGAAAATTTGATTTATTTATACAGATAACAAATCTATAAGCACAGCTAAATTGTATCAGTCAGAGAATGTAAACGTTGGCGCTATTGAAGATTGGATCGCGACGTAATTGTTAACAAACTGTGAACAATCTTTATCTGAGAAGTGATATTATTTTAAGAATTTCCTCAGCACGAACTGGGTCAAGCTTGGACTGGGGAGTTATTATGCCCTCGTAAAAATGTCGTTATAATGCATTATATATTACTTTCGGTCAATGAGCTAAGTGTTTAAACCGCTATCAATTCGTTTTCTGTATTCGAATTCAAATGGATTCATTTATTGCTTGAATACATACATTAGATAGTATTTTCTTGTGTTTGATTTAGAAGTATATATAGATAGTATTATACATTTAGAAATTAAAGAATTTTTAACGGATTTTAAACGCGATTTATTCATTATATTAGCGAGTAAAGTGTTTGGAATGTCACGTTAATAATATAATGATTAAATCGTGTTTACAATCCGTTAAAAAGTCTTTAATTTCTAAACGTACATTAGGTGTTAAGCGTACATTGGTTGTAAAATTTTAACCATATAGATATTTAAAATATTACATAATATATATGAGTATTTGTTATTTGACGTTATAATCATAGTAAATATTAAACCTATTTTTAAAGTGCCGTCTTTTGCGGAAATCGAATGTTTATAAATGTTTCATAATCCTAAAGTATCCATAGCCGGCCTTTTATATTTGCCGTAAGGTGCTACATGTAAATAATAATTATAGATTTTTTTGGTATATTTATGTTATTTCCAGAAGATTACACACCTCTGTTAATTGTCCATGATGGGTTTTCTGGTAGAGATCGGTGCCAGCGATACACCTTCTATAACAAACCCAAATATAGTTAAATTAAGAACCTTTTTTGATGTCGCTTAAAAATAAAAAAAAAGACCTATAAAGGAGGAAGGTGCCAGAAGCATTTGAAAAAATGTAATATCAACTGAGAAGGGTGTGATATCAAATAGGCAAAGGTGTATGCTGAATACCGTATGTGGGGATATTGCTGTGAAATATCATGTATCATTTGGCTTCATATATTTGCAACTGTGATCTTGGAGAACAGTATATGCGCAGTTATATAAATTTATTCAAAACTCTTAATGTGGCATGGAATTTTTTTTTGGATCAATTTCTGTAGTGAAAAAATCGCTACATCTAAGAATCTAAGAATTCTATTGTAGGAGTCGAGCATGCTTCGGGACGAATTGGGCCAGCTCGGGGAAGTACCACACCCCCACAGAAAACCAGCGTGAAATAATAGCTTGCTATTGTGTTTCGTACGGTGAGTGGGGGAGCCGGAAGCCTATTTCCTTCTCCTAGCCCTTCCCAGTTCATTCCTTCTTTCCAGTCATCAATCCTTCCTTAAAAGCGGGCAGCGGATTCTCAGAGGTTTGAGCCTCTGCGAATGTTCATGGGCGGTGGTAATAGTTTACCATCAGGCGAACCACCAGCTTTGTTGCCCGCTATGACATTAAAAAAAAAAAGGATAAAAATCACACGTAATAAACGATAAACGATAAACGATACCTATCTAATAAACATTTGATATCCATCAAAAGTAAACAAAAAATACAAACGGAATTTTAACTAATATTCAGTCCCACGGTAAATGCAATGTAATCTATAAGTTAACAGTTGGCCATACTCGATGAGAACTCTTACCAATACGAGTATGGTATAAATCATTGGTTGGTGATTATGATGCAGCGTTTACCAAAAATGTAGCCTCACAGGAAAACCTATCCTATGTCGTAAATATTACAGTCTAGTGTTGCTCAAATTTAATTCTTGCTCAACCGTGCTACCCTTCGATAGCTATCGATCTAACTATTCATAGATGAGTGTACTCTGAAGCAACAAAAGATTTCATTCAGTGACTAGAGGCCATTATACTACATCTTGTATCATCCCCAGTTTTCTAAACAGCGCCATCAATTCTGCTAAATGCGGCGTAATTTACTCCCTTGCTATTTGAGATCCATATGATTACGTGAGAAGCGCTGAACGGTGATTCGTCTTACTCCTTGTTCTGTTTATGACGACATTTATCTCTAGGACCCAGTGAAACATTTGTATCAAGACCCAGCGAACTTTATATCTATCATCGGAATTTCTTCTACGTGAAATTCTGTTCTGGAAAATATCCTTACTTTTAAATTATCAAATGCAATAAACTGAATATCTGTACTAATATTATAAAGCTGAAGAGTTTTTTATTTGTTTGTTTGTTTGAACGCACTAATATCAGGAACTGCTGGTCCGATTTGAAAAATTCTTTCAGTGTTAGATAGCCCATTAATTGAGGAAGGCTATATATGTGAAGACGAGGCGAACCGCTAGTCATAAAAATTACTGGATAAGTATATTATTTTATATGTTATCCATTTCTTTCTTGCTGTCTATAAGCCTCATTCACTCATGTGCAAACATTCGTGTATACAATTAACATTTGCAAATGTCGTCTCACATGTGGGGCATATTCGTGTGAATGTGGAAAACGAAAATAAAGCGTTTGTCTCGATCAGAAGCTATAACTACTTTTTTATATATTCATTTTTTCTTCATTTATACAAAATGACATAAAAATATTTAATAGAATATAGTTCAGCTTTGCTAAGGTCCTAAAAACCGACGTAGGGCGTGTTACTAGTTACGAAAATACTTAGATACAAAAGGATTTTTCGCGCCATATAACATGGTTATTAAAATTCACCCAAAGATAAGAATACGCTTACATAATATAGAAACATGTCGTTTTCTTATACCTAATTACGCATTAAACTGTTTACTGATGACGACACACATCCAACCAATTACTTAAATATTTGTTTCTATAATATGAAAATTAATTTGGGAGCCATTGTTTCAGTCATAATTGGATTTCATTGGAAGTACTCGTTATATTTACGTGGAAATGAAAGTGATATTCTGGGCTTTACTTTTAATACTTTTATTTCAAATGGTAACTGTTGTGTTTTATAGTTGTATTGTGTTTTATATTGAATTATAAATGTCATTGTATTTAATTGAATCAATTTACGTCTTTAATACTACTCATTTATAAACTTTAAATTGAGTTTTTTTAACTATATGACAAGATAAACATTGCTTAATTCTTTTTATAGATGTCGCATTCAAATAGTATTTTAATTAGTTTATACGAAGAATTGTTATAAAAGTTAAGAGCTTATCATAAACTGTTGTCAGAAAAGATTATAATAGATTTATTTAAATAAATTTATAATATATTAAGGTGAATTATTTTTAGGTGGCAGGATTTCCCGCTATTATTGGCTTCGGCATGGTTGTCGATAGAATGAAGTCTGGCTTGCACAGACTCATTACTGACGTTAGGAATGATCTGGAAATAGTTTTAGTATCAACGCTGAAAGCAGTAAATGTATTGTTTCGTGGCAGAGAAAGAAATGCAATTGTAAATGAAGAAAAGGTGTCGCAAGCGTAGACATAAAAGCTATTTATTATCGTTAAAACTAACATGTAGTTGCAATAAATGTTACTTATAGATTGCGAGAGAGAAAGTCAGTTCAGAATCATGATAATTTATATAGTAATATAGCGATGATGTATATAAATCTGGTGTAGAGTGAACAGACTAGACGGTTCTAGGGAAGCGCGCTCTATGTTAGAACACATCTCCGCTTACCAGCGAGCGAGATCGTGGTCGAGCACTTCCCAATAGTTCATAAGAATAAAATGGATCACCACAATAACAAAATAATACACCTTTATTAATTCAAACAAGTTTTCGATAACCAAATGTACATTGCTATATCTTGAATTGTGTTGTATTTTATGCAAATTATGAACAAACAAATAAAAAACATAATTCATCAAAAGCGTAGATTTAAATCCATATGCTATACTTTTGGTCTATTTCTTAAGGATCTATTTTGGACTAGTATAAGTACCTAAATTTAATATTCATTATTTCGAAATTGTTTTAATAGTTGCAACATAATTTTAATGATCATATCATTATATGTATTATATAGCTAGTAAGTAGTTAAAAGCGTTATTTAATGATCGATTGCTATTTAATACTAAAGCTTATTTATTTAAATCAATTATTTAGTATGTTATTATAATATTTCTTACAACTATTTTTAAACTAATCGAGAAAGTTTAAAAAGTGTATAAGCCGCCTTTTGCATTTTATATTAAATGCAACTACTAGTAATGCGTAATATTAAAATTGATTTATTATCAAATGTTCTTTAAGTTATAATTTATACACATATATGTTTTATTTTTTCATTTCCTCTGTACATTTTTATTGATGAGTAAAATCAATAAATACATAAATCATCTTTCGATATTGTCAAAATATATCAATGGAAGAAACACTTTTATTAAACAAACATTGCCATAAACCAGTTTAATATTAATTCTGTTCCTTCCTCTACCGTCGCATCAGACACCTTTGATTAATGTACCCAAACAATCTTCTCTCATTTCCGACCCTACCTGACCCTTACCATTAATGTGCACTTTTCTATTCAATCTCTATAAAAGCTTCCTAAAGATCCCTGAAATTTATTCCCGTTCCGATTTATTTTTTATTACTTTCAGAAGTTACTTTCTTTTCGGGTTTCGAATGCCCAAAGGAATGATTACGTTTATCTTAAATTTGACTGACGTCGCTTTTTTATTGATGAATGGATTATTTTTTTAAGTGTAAATGAGATATGATATATTGATCAAGCCGCTTGTTCCGGCTCCGCCCGGGTTGACCCGGAATAAAAACAAAATGAAATATATCCTTTCACACCCACAGATAACGTGGCTTTTTGTGCGTAAAAGAATCATAATTCTTATAAAAATCACTTCGACATATCTACTACATCGTCACCAACTCACAAATTCAAATTTACTTCAATATTAGTATACATACAGAACATAATATAATATAATAATATGCTGTTGGTATAAAATAAATATTTATTAAAACGAGTCCTAACTTATTATAGTTACGTACTTGATAGTTATTCAATTCCTCCCAGACATTCAAAATCGGATCAAAAGAGATTTTGACAAAAATTATTATTGTTTTTGAAATAGTGCAAATATAATAAAAAATATACATTTAAAACAGATTTTTAGCAATTACCTAGCCTCTTGATATATGTTACTTATTCGTTTCTATACTTCACAAAGATAGCACTGTTAAATAAAATTTGTAAGCATAATATAAAATAAATCGTCTAATATCCTTTATTTAAATAAATAAAATAAATTATGTATGTATCCATATTAACCATTCATCTATTTTCCTTTCATATTCCTACGTGATTATCATAACAATACGTCAACTATTTAAATTAGTTATCGAGTAAGGTAATGTATGGAACCCATTAAGCCATCGCGATCGGTTCTGTAACAACAATTTCCACGGTAACCTGTCTGGTTAATTGTATGTATTCAATTAAATCTACACCTGTGCACACAACAAAGCAGTCAGGCATTAACACACAAGATCAATAGACAATAACTACGCTTATGACGTCATATAGTCACTGTTCTAGAATTATAACTATGTTTTGCTACTTAATTCTGAACCTTTCCACCCTATCATACAACACAATTTTCTTTCCACCAGTAAAACTCGGACACGCAAAAATTTTTACGCGCTATAAAACAGAAATTACGTCAAAACCCATGCGGCATATAAACTTCGCTTACCATTGCAGTGCGGACGGCAACTTCGAGGTAACGTTGGCGACGAAGGCGACCATCTACCACCAGGGGCTGGTCGAATGGAAACCCCCCGCCATTTACAAGTCTTCCTGCGAAATTGACGTCGAATATTTTCCGTTCGACGAGCAAACGTGCGTCCTTAAGTTCGGTAGCTGGACGTACGACGGATTCAAGGTAATTCCGGCTCTCCACCGCTCGCCCTGACCGCTCTCTTTGTCCGCAGCGCCGACGGCAACTACGAAGTGACGCTGATGACCAAAGCCACGGTCTACTACAACGGAATGGTGGTGTGGCAGCCGCCCGCCGTGTATAAATCCTCCTGCTCGATCGACGTCGAGTTCTTTCCTTACGACGTGCAAACCTGTGTGCTTAAGTTAGGAAGCTGGACGTATGATGGCTTCAAGGTGACGCCCCGCTGTACGCCGCTTGCCGAGCGGGCCGTAGCCCTAGGGCCCCCCGGCCGATGTCAGTAGCTTGTCGCTCGAACGTAATCGTCGTTACCTTGTCTTTGTGAAATATCATCATAACAGCTTGCTTGGCGAAAAGCGTGCGCCCCACGCTCTCCGCTCTAGCCTAGCTCTATTTGCAAGTTTGTGTTTCAAATGAGTTGATTGTTAAAGTATGTGGAGTAGCGGTTGACTCTGCGCGCGAGTCCTCGAACGGTCGGCCTCGTTGGTCTACCCGATCGGCGTTCCTCGCTCGACACGGAAAGGTATAAAATTTGACGCCAGGTGATATGGGATGCAACTTCACTATTCAATCCTTTCCGACATGTCCCACCGGAGCGAGCCGCTTCACGCATCGTAAATTGTTAATTCAATCGCGAATGTTCCCTGTGACTATATTTGACCATTTGGCGTGGAGCGGCTTCAACCGTGACAGAACCTATCCCGGCTGGCTCCGCCCGCGTCACACACACACACACGATCGGCCACACGAATGCTTGTTGCATGCCTCACTCTACATCAGTCACTGCATGTCGGCTTCTTTCCAAACCGATTGCATTCCCGATCACAGCGGCTCCCAACTGCCGCCGATACACTACATGACACGCGAACACAGCACTTTGAACGCTGACGTCCCGACTCCCGGTACACACTGAACAGTCATCAAAAGCATATTTTATACCTTTCCCTTAGTTATTTTAGTAGCTGTTTGAATTCGATGTCGCCCATTGCATGATATAAAAGACGAAACAATGACATCAAGACACATATGTGTGGATAGCGTAACGGTTCCTGAAATCGATTAGATTTTACGAAACGTGCGTTGCATGCCTTACACTCAAAGAGTTTGCGCCTAGTCTGATGCAGATGGTGATGTAAAAGCCGCAAAGATTAGTCGCAAAGTCGTAGTTGCGCGATGTGGCGTCCAGTCGCTGCGACTGACACTAGCGTGGCGGAGCCGGTGCTTACGACGACTTTAAAACGAAATCAAATATATCGCCGACTCCATGATAAAGTTTAAATTCATTGAGGAGTTGTATCACGTGCGTTACTTGGCATGTTGTTGTGTCATCTTTGGCGTTGTGTTCGAGATGTGTGTGTTCCTTAAACTATAGGTACATGATACTTTGCACACTTTGTGGTAAGTAAATTAACGTGACATTTTTCCACAGTTTAAATTTATGGGTTTGTATGAGCAATATTCTAGGTCCTACATCGTGTGACAGGGTGCATGTATCCAATTTAAAACAACAGTTAAATAAAGTGATTAAATAAATCGATAACAATTTACGTCGAAACAAAATTACATAGTTATTTTATTTATATTGAGGTTACATTTTGTTTGGCGTAAATTCTGTAGTGTGTTTTTGCTTTTAAACTAAACCTAAACTAAAGGGTGATTAAATATTCGTCTTAAACAAAATGATAAAAATAATTTGTGTATTTTAAGTGTGATTTATAGAAACTGTTTATCGATGTTTGTATTTTAAGATAATATATTTTTATCTCAAGAGTTATGGACGGAGAAAGGAATGAGAGAGATTAATTAATGAACGACCGAATGATTGATTGAAATATAATTTTTCAGAGTTTTGCTCTCATCGAAACAAAAGCGAGTTTTGTCTCTCGAGACTTTCCAATGGCTTTTAAATTTGTAATTAAAATGAATAAAGAAGAATGAGCATTTTACAGAGAATTGTTATTTTATTCAATAGCAAACCTAGCGTTGAATTATAGCTCGATGGGCATTGTCTCTGGGCACAAATGACAGATGTTTGGAATGTGTTAGCACTAACCGTGGCTCGTGGCATTAACTCTATCTATCCTACATCTATTATAAATGCAAAAGTTAATAAGTATGGATTGACGGATGTATGGATGTTAGTTAATCTTTCACGCAAAAGCAGCATATCATATGTGTATGAAATTTCGCACAAAGATAGATCATAGTCTGGATTAACACATAGGCTGCTTTTTACAGGCGAGTGACGCCGTGGATTACAGCTACTTATTTATATTATCGACGATTGCAGCACAAGTCAGAGCTATTGCGACTTTATTTAATTGTTTCGTTAGCCCTCAATGTTACCGCGACTTATAACATGTTTTCTACATAACGTCCTGTTTAAAAAATTGTCAAAATATTTTAACATTTCTAAACATATAAGCTGTAAGTCGAAAACTAGTTATAAATAGAAATTTATGTGGCGAATGACGGTCACGCGATAACGCCAAGATTATATTCAAAGTGCTTTTGAAAGAAGCTTAATTGAATGAATAAGTTCAAATTATGTTTAAGTTGAGTTGAGTTTAGAGTTGGGAGAAGAAAATTTGATTAAATTATAATTAAGGCACAATTTCCTTCGTGCCGCTTAATAAACTGGCTGATATTAAAATTAGTTTACTTCAATAACGTATAACTAAACGTATATGGTACTGATGGAACAATCTCGATTATTTTAGCACGACAACAGGCTTGTATGAATAAATGGAGGTGTGAATGGTAGACAAAAATATAGATGCAACACCGTGGCGTCGAAATAACAAGATAACATTGCACTCGAATCATATAACAGTCGTTTACAGTAATTGGAATCACAATTACTTCGGGGAAAGGTCCATTTTCGACTACGCCAAATTTCAATGTATTCTTTATTTAAAATCTATTTAGAATACATGTATGCGATTTAAATCATATTATATGTGTGAGTGTTTGTGTGTGTATGTGTGAGAGAAAGTGAAATTGCCCAATGCTCATTCTTCTTTCTATGTGTTTGTTAATGAGATGATACGATGAGTTGGTACGCAGGTGGACCTGCGACACATGGACGAACAAGCGGGCAGTAATATTGTGTCCGTGGGCGTGGACCTCTCCGAGTTCTACATGTCCGTCGAGTGGGACATACTCGAAGTGCCTGCAGTGCGGTGAGTGACATAATATGTTTATTTATATTATATGGTTGCTTTCAGATTTGGCCCAATGGTAACTAACGGAAAAAAAGTCTCAACACAAAAATAATTAGTTTTAACAAAAACTAAACCGCCCTCAAATTGTCAAACTTAGACCATGTTAGAATATCCTTCCAAACTGCAATTGTAGTATATTTATATGTACCTTGTATTTAAATACTTTTCATCTGTTCTTTATGTTAATTGAATAAAAATATCCGACCTGGTTTAGGAACAACGAGCATTTGGTAATCGAAGACAGTGATATCATAATTGAAGCTATACATCCTGATTATGAAAAGACATATAAATTTAAAAAATGGACTATTTCACCCGCATCATCCATTTGCCCTATACAAGAACACTGGTCTATTAGGACACAAAAAAGAAAAAAAAACAGAGAATAACAAGTAATACAACTCACGTTATTTCGTAATTGTTGTTTGTGTCCAAAACCGCAATTTCCTTCAACACTAAGCAGACTCATCATAAATTGATTACAGACGAAATTTCTGCTTCTAGTTTCACTCAAAGGCTCTTAGCGGTATGCCCGTGGCTTTAGTTATTACTTATTAGTACTAGCAAGTTTTCGATATTATGCTTTGTGTATTTTGTGTTGATTTTTCATAACTTTCTTTCTTTTTAAATTAAAACGTCTTGAATGATAATCGTCTCTTACAGGTGGATATTATTTCAGTGACTATATCACTGAGTCCTGGCCTAGTTTAATACATGACGTATATTACTATCATATTATTCTAATATTATAAATGTGCAAGTTTATGAGGGTGGATTTTTATATGTATGTTTGTTACTTTTTCACGCGAAAAGCACTCAACGGATTTTGATAATTATATACAGAACATATTTAATTATCTACTGAAAAAAAAACATCTTTATTAAAAATTTTGCACAGTTGATAATAACAATAACAGCCATTACACTCAGATTCCAATTAAAAGCCTATTATAATTAAACAATAACACGAAATTTAATCGTTTATCTTTCAAAGTCTTATTTGGTGCTTTTTATTTCTCTATCTGTAAGTGTTTATCTGTAAGACTTATGTGTTCTTTATGCTTGTAAATTTTCATGTCTTTAATGTTTATTCATTGTCTATTAATTGTCAAATATACAACAAATGAATGTATCAGGTTCAAAGTTATCGTATTTTTGGGTTCAATCAATGCTTTCCCTTTTCTTTTTATACGTTTTACAAAAAAAGGTACAATCTAAATCTTCATTACTTCGGTACTCCGAGTGGAAATGACAGAGCATAGAGAATTATACTTTCAAACAAACGACGAAACGTTCCAGAAATATCCTTGTTAAGTGCGTCTCATGTAACAAAAGTGATTTAAATGAGACTTCGCTGCAAATGAAGAAGTTTCACGAAAAATCTCGGCTGAAGTTGTATCATTCAGCTGAGAGCTTTTACAAAAATCTTGTTAAACAAGTATCTACGTTTCAGCTGAATTTGTGATGAACACGATAATTTAGGTACCCTTTTTTCTACCAGCTATGATAGGTTATGTAAGGTAACGTTTTGAATTATATTTTCTTTTTATGTCATAAGCGACCAACTGAACTGTTGATTGCGATCACCACCGTCCATGAATATTCGTAGAGTTAATGCCTTTGCGAATGCACTGACCGTTTTTAAGGGGAAAGGCATAAGGAAGGATTGGCGACTGGAAAGAAGGAATAGATCGGGAAGGGTGAGGAAAAGGCCCATTTGTGCGTAAGTGTGGTCGACTCCCATAAAGAGACCACGACACATTATTAAGAAAACCTAACTTCTTGATTCTTTGGAAGCATAGGAACATAAATCACATATGAAACAAGCCCATCTCCTGTTTCTATTGAGAATAGATTTTTAATTGTAGTAATTTCTAAGAGGATATGATGTGTGGTAGTCGAGCACGCTTCGGCACGAATTGGACCAGCTCGCACCGGGGAAGTACCACACCCCCACAGATGACCGGCGTGAAATAGCATTCTGCTGTGTTTCGTTCGGTGAGTGGGGGAGCCAGAGGCCCATATCCTTTTCCTTACCCTTCCCAGTCCTTTCCTTTATTCCTATCGCCAATCCTTTCTTAATCCTATCTCAATTTAAAGTCGGCAATCCATTTGTAGAGGCGTAAGGTCTGCAATGGACCTTTTGCCTCTCCAAATGTTTATGGGCGGTGGTAGCGTTTAGCATCAGGCGTCCGACCAGCTCCATTGCGGACTGTAACATAAAAAATATGAAAGTATCGTATCGTGGCTCCTATTTAAAATAATTAAAACTTCACAGCAAACTTAAATTTATATACTGCTAATTCCTCTATCTATCACAATCCGTTACATATATAATTTTATAACCACTTAATGCCAACGATTTTATCTAGATAAAATCTAGATTCAAGCGAGCAATTTCAGACTGATAAATCGACCTAGATGGGAAACCGGCTTTCACTGAACGTTCGAAATTCTATCTTGTAATTTTGAGTATTACATCACCTTCCCGTGAATTCGCAAGAAATATCTAACTTTAGAGTTAAGCACATCTAATATATTATTGTATATATAATTATCAGTGCCAAAGCTTTTGGAAACGTATTTGAGAAGGAAAATTAATGAATGTAAATTAATGAAGGATTAGAAAAACATCTATTGCCTTTTATATTTAAGTTTTTATTTTATCTGTATAATTGTTTTCATAATGCGCAAAACCATTTTCTCAATATATATAATCTTTTAATGTTTAATTACTGTTTATATATAATATAAATATGTATAATGTATGTATGTAGGTATGTAAGAATGAATGTATTTCTATGATTTTATAAGTATGTACTTTTATTTTTATGTGTTTTTTTTTTTTGCATATATTATAAACTTATATATTTGCACCTCTTCCATAAATTTGTATGTTTATAGCTTCTCCTTGACCACCTAATTGTCTGGAAGAGAGATCTCTGCCTTAGCGATGAGACCGCCAGTTGTATTCTTGAATCTGTGTAATATGATGTATATTCTTTTATTTATTTATTTTTTAATCATTTGGTGCACAATACATCTTTCTTGTTGGTTATTTTATTATTATACTAGCTGCGCCCCGCGGTTTCACCCGCGTAAGACCGTATCCCGTAGGAATATCGGGATAAAAAATAGATGTTGGCCGATTCTCAGACCTACCCAATATGCTTACCAAATTTCAGAGGAATCGGTCAAGCCGTTTCGGAGGAGTATGGCAACGAAAACTGTGACACGAGAATTTTATATATTAAAGAAGATTATATTTTAGTTAATATATATCATTGAGTATGCTTACATCCGTAAAATATATGTGCGTCTTGTTGTTTGTAACAGATGAGTCCATTAAGCAGTTTTGTATCGGAAGCCACAGTCTGACCGCACGTTAAGGTTTCGACACAAATTGAATAGGGTGTACTCATGTTGCGTATATTGTGGGAATAGGGTGACAATTTTTAACGGTTATATTTAAATTAACTTTCACAGTTAGCCTGCGTAGTAAAGAAAAAGGGGATTCCCCACATATTTTCAATTGCCTTGGGATTTCCAAAATAATCATAATAATAATTATCCTCTTTCCTTTCTTCACAAACTATTTCTGTACCAAAATTTATGACAAAAAAAGTACAAATCTAATATCATTATATGCACAATTTATTTTATACCCATCTCCCTAATCTAGCATCTTTATAAATTGAAACATGATATCGCTTTTATAGCGAACAGCTGAAACGCAAGTCAGCGCTGAGTCAGCACATCTTCAATATTTCGCAAGGAAATATAAAATTTGTCCATGTTTTCTTCTATCAATGTAACTTATATTGGAACGTTGTATAAACAGTTTGTTAATGGTAAAAAAGCACGGTTTCATCGAATAAGTATTTGTTTTGATATTTAGCAATGTTAGTTTAGAGTTTTTTTTATTAATTTATATATTTTTTAATCGTTACATAAAAAAATAAAATCCTAAAATGCCTCGTAAGAATACAACATTATCTATATTTGTTTATCTATTATTAGAGATCAGATTTAGTGTCAAATCTCAGACACACAGAACAACAGACTAAAAAAAGTTTTATTTCCTTTTATTTTTGAAATTACAAAGACGTCAATTATATTTACATATACAGATTACAAGCTCTTTGGAATCATAAAATAACCTTAACATACCTAAAATATGTAAGCTGGTATACGAGCACGAAATATAAACCTTGCGGCAGCCCTACATTACCGTACTTATGAGGTCGATACAAGCCTCTCCGCTCACATCCGCTTAGCTGGTAAGCCTGCCCTTTACACCCTTATCTCGATATAGAAGACGCAACTTAACACACATAAACATATCATTTACATATACGTATAATCTTTATAGGGTTGTCGATGGTCACAAGAAGTGGTTGGCAATCGTAAAGGTTCGAGAATACTTTGGTGTGAATATTTTAAATATGAAACTTCTCAATGTTTGTGTAGAGTTTTAACAACTTTATTTCGATCAAGTAGACAGTCATAATACATCAATTGGATGTTATTCATTATAATTGCTTTAAGCTGTATTACATTAAGTTATATAAAGTATAATATAAATCAAATTTGAATGAAATCAATAAAGAACAGTGTATTAAATAATGATTTTTAACCAAAAGCTAGAAAAATTGTCAGAACTAAACGAAAATTTTAATGGGACCACATGGCAGGCAGGAAAAAAGAATCATAAAAATCGGTTCACTCAGTAAAAAGTTATGAGGTAACACATACAAAAAATACAGTCCATAACCGCCTTTTTGAAGTCGGTTGAAAACAACCAAATGTTCACAAAAGAAGAAAACTTTTAATTAAGTCTCGAATAACAGTCACAATTCTATTCCACAGTTCACCTAAATTCAAAAACACGATTCTAGAGACCTAATATAAAAACAAATTGGGGATAACACAATAACAGAAGGTCGTGTGAAAAGGCTAATCGCTTGAGATAAAGTCAAGATTCGTATCACGGTTCGGTCTTGCCCTTAAACGTTATTAAGACAAGACGTTTTTGCAATAAGATAAGAAACCCTAGATAAAACTTTGCAAGTAACATTTTAATTCTTTTGTATATTTATTTCAATTATATCTTATTATTCTCTCTTAGTCTTATTTATGAAATAGGGGAGAAACAATCACCTTCATATATCCGTCCCAAATTTGACCTTGTACCCATAAATCGTTATACCTATTTATATCATTCAAGCAGAACCACTTAGACGTAAGTGTTATTTTATTTCAACTCGGTTGTTAGGCTTTCTTTAGGCTATGGTTTGTCGTAACTTGGGCGTGAATGGGACCTTTATATGAGTTCAACTACTATTTTACATTAGCAAAGAATACAGATAATATAGTTATAATATTATGTATGTTGTGTATTTTGGGATTCTTGGGAGCTTTATTTTTATTTTATTAAAAAAAACTCAATAATATTAGTTTATGCAACGAGTATTATGTTGGTTGAATTTTACCTAATATTCTATTGAATGTAATTAAATGTCACTTAAAGGTTTTTTTATAATTGATTTATACCTGCCCACTCAAAAATGTAATATTTTTAAGATATATTAGCCTTTTCCACGATGTGACGTCTTTTTTATGCCGTAAGTGGTTCGCCTGATGATATGCGATCACCGCCGCCCTTGAACATTCGCAGAGGTAAGTCCTCTGAAATGCGCTGCCCACTTTTAAGGGGAAAGGGATCAGGAAAAGTTTGATGACTAGGAAGAAGCAGTTGACTAGGTAAGGAAAAGGAAACTTGCCTCTCGCTTCCCAACCCAAAGATTTAAAAAGTAATTATTTATATAATACCAGTTTTCCGGTCGTGGAGTCGCTCGCGTAGTTAAAGGAAAAAATATTTTTCTGCATAGTTCCCGTTACCGGGGGTTTTCGGTATATAAACTATCCTATGTCCTTTCTCGGGTTTACTTATCTTTGAACCAAACTTCATGCAAAAGCATAGTGGTTAAGCCGTGATGAACAGACAAAAAGATAGACAGATAGATAACATTTCGCATTTATACTATTCTAGTGACTTGTATGAACAATGTAATCCTATACACTCAATTTGTTTGCCAAAATAATGCAAAAGGCATAAAAAAGCATCAGGTAAGACAAATGTCGATGTGGTTCAAAAATACGGATTGTTAACGAAAATACGGTACACATCTAGCAAAATCAGCTCTGCATTGAAATACACACAGTACATTTAGTTTCTCTGCACAGATGCTTTTATATAGCGAAACTATGAGTTGTGAAACATTTTATAAACTTAGCTATTGTCATATGAACCCGGGGGTAGCGGAACAAATGCTATACATTTCTCATACGCACTCCTCATATTGCGGCTTTTGTCGGTGATTCTATTTTTTATTCGTTCTAGGTTGCCAGGTTTCATGAAGTTTGAACTCCAGGAAGGTTACATGATATTTTATAAAAGCTCAGACCGACATATACTTTTTGATGAGATGAAAGGAACATTTTACAATATACGTTACTCTTTTACCTTTATATACTTAATGATATTATGTATAAATACATTTCATATGTTATTACAAAATCCATTTTATTACATTATATTATAGACTAAGCAATCACCAAAGTATGTTTCTATATAAGAAATATCTAATTTCTAATACGTACAATATTCACAGGAACGAAAAGTTCTACACGTGTTGTGACGAGCCATATCTCGACATAACATTCAACATCACCATGAGGCGGAAGACCCTCTTCTACACGGTGAACATCATAATACCCTGCATGGGGATCTCGTTCCTGACCGTCCTTACCTTCTACTTGCCCTCAGATAGCGGGGAAAAGGTATTTTTTTTTTTTGTAATTTGACAGGATTAATTTTTTTTAATGGCAATATGTCAGAACTATTTGCCAGTGTCAAATTATAAAAGGTCTGGATACCAAAATTTTATTCAATAATGAAAGATTTAAACACGCGTATAATCAGAGAAGTAGCGCTTATCCATATAAAATATATATCTTTATATAACGCTAATCTATATAAATATAATAAAAATTATTAGTGAGTCAAAAACTAAATCAACTTCTTTGTTAAATAAATTTACTATATTATAAATAATACGATAATAATTGACAATTTTTTATTATTTCAATAGACACACTCTTCAATAACTTCACAATCAGGTTTTCTTTTTTGGTGATGCTACGATAGCACGTTAGGTTTTAAACTTTCTTGTTAGGCAAAGGACTACATACAGCCCAATTTTTTTATGTTTCGTTTCCGAAAAATGTATAATCTGTTGATATATATAATATTTTAACTTGACAGTGATATTAAGTGATTCTTTGACATAAATCAAATATAAAGCACACACATTGTCGATAGTCATGTAAACTAAACAAAAAATGTAAAGAAAATTATCCTAAAATGAAATGTTCGCCAACAATCCCGTACTAAACTATTAATGTATTCTCCCAATGATTGAAGGGTCTTCAGAGAATTACGGCGTCGTTTGACTTCGCCAGTAATGACATCGATAAGTGAAAAAATTGCTCCAATTTATCTCCCCAGCTTTATTCTTTGAATCCATGATTTAACGTAGTTTCTAGCACTTTCTCCACATTTATTTAAATAATTTTTTTTTTATATACAATATTGCCATAAATAAAGAAGAAACGGGTTAAAAAAAATACACATATATATTTTCGCGCGCTTATCGAGTGCCATTTACATTTATCTGTATTTTCGTTCGGTATTCGCAATTCAAATTCTATTGCACATCACCAACTGTATACAAACGCTCCAAAAAGAGCACTAAATTTTAACTATTTACTGAAAGCTGTTATCTATTGTTTCGTTTTGGGTAAATGTGAATAACGTTTATGTGTTCCATAATTTTAATATTGGTTTGTTTAAAACCAGTATTTGAATGAAAATTAATAAACATTCGTGTATTAATAATTTAACTAGCACGCACTTATCTTTTCTAAAGATATTTTCAATACCTAGTGCAGGTTAAATTAGATTAAAGTGCTAATAAGTATACTGGAAGTATGATTTAAATTCATTAAAAATGTTTAGCATATTTATATAGCTACTGTTGAATTTTCTATTTCACAAACAAAATGTTAATTTTCCTTACATTTCCAGGTGACATTATCTATATCGATACTTATCAGCCTCCACGTTTTCTTCCTGCTGGTGGTAGAGATTATTCCACCCACCTCGCTTGTCGTGCCACTGTTGGGGAAATATCTCATTTTCGCCATGATTCTGGTATCAATAAGGTAAGTTTTTGAATGTACACTATAATAAAATACAAGACATTTCATATACACTTTTAATTGCGTATTTTGCGTCATTAATAAAACGTATAAATAAACTTCAACGCATATTGCGTCATAAACTTTTTGATGAAATATTATGTAATTTTATAATTTCAACAAATTCAAAACATCTCTTAATGTCATGTTGTATACTATTTATCTATTTTTTGGTTTTGTTATCCAATAACTCCGTGGGTTTTCAACCGATTGACTTGATTTTTTTTTTGTTTGATGGTAAATTAGTCATTTGATCCCATTCATTACAATCTAGAGTGGCACCTTACCCTTGGGACGTCGGTGCCCTTTTTGTAGAATATATTTTGCAAAAATAATTATGAATGCACAAGCAACGAAGTCGCAGACGCCAACTTGTTTCAAAATAAATCTTGCCAGCTTCCAAGGGTCCTAAAGAATCAGTGAACGCTTTGACACTTAGTTACCTAAATCCTTTGAAAGCTGTGATTTTTCATGTGGCAACACGTGTACCGTTTTTCAACTCTGAAAACGGGTTTAACTTCATAAGTTAGTTCTTTAAGTTTAATTTTTAGTTTTATAGCATTGAAATGCTTTATAAATGA
>NC_052107.1:1481031-1495529 GCF_012273895.1 Zerene cesonia
AAAGATAGATCATAGTCTGGATTAACACATAGGCTACTTTTTACAGGCGAGTGACGCCGTGGGTTACAGCTAGTTATTTATATTATCGACGATTGCAGCACAAGTCAGAGTTATTGCGACTTTATTTAATTGTTTCGTTAGCCCTCAATGTTACCGCGACTTATAACATGTTTTCTGCATAACGTCCTGTTTAAAAAATTGTCAAAATATTTTAACATTTCTAAATATATATGCTGTAAGTCCAAAAGTAGTTATAAATAGAAATTTATGTGACGAATGACGGTCACGCGATAACGCCAAGATTATATTCAAAGTGCTTTTGAAAGAAGCTTAATTGAATGAATAAGTTCAAATTATGTTTAAGTTGAGTTGAGTTTAGAGTTGGGAGAAGAAAATTTGATTAAATTATAATTAAGGCACAATTTCCTTCGTGCCGCTTAATAAACTGGCTGATATTAAAATTAGTTTACTACAATAACGTATAACTAAACGTATATGGTACTGATGGAACAATCTCGATTATTTTAGCACGGCAACAGGCTTGTATGAATAAATGGAGGTGTGAATGGTAGACAAAAATATAGATGCAACACCGTGGCGTCGAAATAACAAGATAACATTGCACTCGAATCATATAACAGTCGTTTACAGTAATTGGAATCACAATTACTATAGAAAAAGGTTCATTTTCGACTACGCCAAATTTCAATGTATTCTTTATTTAAAATCTATTTAGAATACATGTATGCGATTTAAATCATTACATGTGTGTGTGTGTGTGTGTGTGTGTGTAAGAGAGAAAGTGAAATCGCCCAATGCTCATTCTTCTTTCTATGTGTTTGTTAATGAGATGATACGATGAGTTGGTACGCAGGTGGACCTGCGACACATGGACGAACAAGCGGGCAGTAATATTGTGTCAGTGGGCGTGGACCTCTCCGAGTTCTACATGTCCGTCGAGTGGGACATACTCGAAGTGCCTGCAGTGCGGTGAGTGACATAATATGTTTATTTATATTATATGGTTGCTTTCAGATTTGGCCCAATGGTAACTAACGGAAAAAAAGTCTCAACACAAAAATAATTAGTTTTAACAAAAACTAAACCGCCCTCAAATTGTCAAACTTAGACCATGTTAGAATATCCTTCCAAACTGCAATTGTAGTATATTTATATATACCTTGTATTTAAATACTTTTCATCTGTTCTTTATGTTAATTGAATAAAAATATCCGACCTGGTTTAGGAACAACGAGCATTTGGTAATCGAAGACAGTGATATCATAATTGAAGCTTTACATCCTGATTATGAAAAGACATATAAATTTAAAAAATGGACTATTTCACCCGCATCATCCATTTGCCCTATACAAGAACACTGGTCTATTAGGACACAAAAAAAGAAAAAAAAAACAGAGAAACACAAGTACTACAACTCACGTTATTTCGTAATTGTTGTTTGTGTCCAAAACCGCAATTTCCTTCAACACTAAGCAGACTCATCATAAATTGATTACAGACGAAATTTCTGCTTCTAGTTTCACTCAAAGGCTCTTAGCGGTATGCCCGTGGCTTTAGTTATTACTTATTAGTACTAGCAAGTTTTCGATATTATGCTTTGTGTATTTTGTGTTGATTTTTCATAACTTTTATTAAATCGTCTTTAATGATAATCGTCTCTTACATGTGGACATTATTTCAGTGACTATATCATTGAGTCCTGGCCTAGTTTAATACATGACGTATATTACTATCATATTATTCTAATATTATAAATGTGCAAGTTTATGAGGGTGGATTTTTATATGTATGTTTGTTACTTTTTCACGCGAAAAGCACTCAACAGATTTTGATAATTATATACAGAACATATTTAATTATCTACTGAAAAAAAAAACATCTTTATTAAAAATTTTGCACAGTTGATAATAACAATAACAGCCATTACACTCAGATTCCAATTAAAAGCCTATTATAATTAAACAATAACACGAAATTTAATCGTTTATCTTTCAAAGTCTTATTTGGTGCTTTTTATTTCTCTATCTGTAAGTGTTTATCTGTAAGACTTATGTGTTCTTTATGCTTGTAAATTTTCATGTCTTTAATGTTTATTCATTGTCTATTAATCGTAAAATATACAATAAATATTCAAAGTTATCGTATTTTTGGGTTGAATCAATGCTTTCCCTTTTCTTTTTATACGTTTTAAAAAAAAAGGTACAATCTAAATCTTCATTACTTCGGTACTCCGAGTGGAAATGACAGAGCATAGAGAATTATACTTTCAAACAAACGACGAAACGTTCCAGAAATTTCCTTGTTAAGTGCGTCTCATGTAACAAAAGTGATTTAAATGAGACTTCGCTGCAAATGAAGAAGTTTCACGAAATATCTCGGCTGAAGTTGTATCATTCAGCTGAGAGCTTTTACAAAAATCTTGTTAAACAAGTATCTACGTTTCAGCTGAATTTGTGATGAACACGATAATTTAGGTACCCTTTTTTCTACCAGCTATGATAGGTTATGTAAGGTAACGTTTTGAATTATATTTTTTTTATGTCATAAGCGACCAACTGAACTGTTGATTGCGATCACCACCGTCCATGAATATTCGTAGAGTTAATGCCTTTGCGAATGCACTGACCGTTTTTAAGGGGAAAGGCATATGGATTGACGACTGGAAAGAAGGAATAGATCGGGAAGGGTGAGGAAAAGGCCCATTTGTGCGTAAGTGTGGTCGACTCCCACAAAAGGACCACGACACATTAAGAAAACCTAACTTCTTGATTCTTTGGAAGCTTAGGAACATAAATCATATATGAAACAAGCCCATCTACTGTTTCTATTGAGAATAGATTTTTAATTATAGTAATTTATGAAAGGATATGATATGTGGTAGTCGAGCACGCTTCGGCACGAATTGGACCAGCTCGCACCAGGGAAGTACCACACCCCCACAGATGACCGGCGTGAAATAGCATTCTGCTGTGTTTCGTTCGGTGAGTGGGGGAGCCGGAGGCCCATATCCTTTTCCTTACCCTTCCCAGTCCTTTCCTTTATTCCTCTCGCCAATCCTTTCTTAATCCTATCCCAATTTAAAGTCGGCAATCCATTTGTAGAGGTGTAAGGTCTGCAATGGACCTTATGCCTCTCCAAATGTTCATGGGCGGTGGTAGCGCTTAGCATCAGGCGTCCGACCAGCTCCATTGCCGACTGTAACATAAAAAATATGAAAGTATCGTATCGTGACTCCTATTTAAAATAATTAAAACTTATGACTGTAAATTTTATGTTATGAACTCACAACAAACTTAAATTTATATACTGCTAATTCCTCTATCTATCACAATCCGTTACATATATAATTTTATAAGCACTTAATGCCAACGATTTTATCTAGATAAAATCTAGATTCAAGCGAGCAATTTCAGACTGATAAATCGACCTAGATGGGAAACCGGCTTTCACTGAACGTTCCAAATTCTATCCTGTAATTTTGAGTGTTACATCATCTCGCCGTGAATTTGCAAGAAATATCTAACTTAACTTTAGAGTTAAGCACAGATAATATATTATTATATATATAATTATCAGTGGTTTGGGCTTTAAAATGCATTTGAGAAGGAAAATTAATGAATGTATGTAATGAAGGATTAGAAAAGCATTTATTGCCTTTTATATTTGATTTTTATTTTATCTGTATATTTGTTTTCATAATGCGCAAAACCATTTTCTCAATATATATAATCTTTTAATGTTTAATTACTGTTTATATATAATATAAATATGTATAATGTATGTATGTAGGTATGTAAGAATGAATGTATTTCTATGATTTTATAAGTATGTACTTTTATTTTTATATGTGTTTTTTTTTTGCATATATTATGAACTTATATATTTGCACCTCTTCCATAAATTTGTATGTTTATAGCTTCTCCTTGACCACCTAATTGTCTGGAAGAGAGATCTCTGCCTTAGCGATGAGACCGCCAGTTGTACTCTTGAATCTGTGTAATAATGTGTATATTCTTTTATTTATTTTTTTATCATTTGGTGCACAATACATCTTTCTTGTTGGTTATTTTATTATTATATTTTAGTTAATATATATCATTGAGTATGCTTACATCCGTAAAATATATGTGCGTCTTGTTGTTTGTAACGGATGAGTCCATTAAGCAGTTTTGTATCGGAAGCCACAGTCTGACCGCACGTTAAGGTTTCGACACAAATTGAATAGGGTGTACTCATGTTGCGTATATTGTGGGAATAGGGTGACCATTTTTAAAGGTTATATTTAAATTAACTTTCGCAGTTAGCCTTCGTAGTAAAGAAAAAGGGGATTCCCCACATATTTTTAATTGCCTTGGGATTTCCAAAATAATCATAATAATAATTATCCTCTTTCCTTTCTTCACAAACTATTTCTGTACCAAATTTATGACAAAAAAAAGTAAAAATCTAATATCATTATATGCACAATTTATTTTATACCCATATCCCTAATCTAGCATCTTTATAAATTGAAACATGATATCGCTTTTACAGCGAACAGCTGAGACGCAAGTCAGCGCTGAGTCAGCACATCTTCAATATTCCGCAAGGAAATATAAAATTTGTCCATGTTTTCTTCTATCGATGTAACTTATTTTGGAACGTTGTATAAACAGTTTGTTAATGGTAAAAAAAGCACGGTTTCGTCGAAGAAGAATTTGTTTTGATATTTAGCGATGTTAGTATAGAGTTTTATTTATTGATTTGTATTTCTTTAATCGTTACATAACCATTTTACTAATGTAACACAAAAATTAATCAATAGAAACTAAAGCACTACTTGGAACATTTTAAAAAAATCAAATCTTAAAAATGCCTTGCAAGAATACAACATTATCTATATCTATAATTAGAGATCAGATTTAGTGTCTAATCTCAGACACACAGAACAACAGACTAAAAAAAAGTTTTATCTCCTTTTATTTTTGAAATTACAAAGACGTCAATTATATTTACATATACAGATTACAAGCTCTTTGAAATCATAAAATAACCTTAACATACCTAAAATATGTAAGCTGGTATACGAGCACGAAATATAAACCTTGCGGCAGCCCTACATTACCGTACTTATGAGGTCGATACAAGCCTCTCCGCTCACATCCGCTTAGCTGGTAAGCCTGCCCTTTACACCCTTATCTCGATATAGAAGACGCAACTTAACACACATAAACATATCATTTACATATACGTATAATCTTTATAGGGTTGTCGATGGTCACAAGAAGTGGTTGGCAATCGTAAAGGTTCGAGAATACTTTAGTGTGAATATTTTAAATATGAAACTTCTCAATGTTTGTGTAGAGTTTTAACAACTTTATTTCGATCATGTGGACAGATATAATAGATATATTGGATTATTATTCAGTATAATTGCTCAAATCTGTATTAAATTAAGTTATATAAAGTCTAATATAAATCATTAGTGGTGGCTCAGTGGTGAGAACCTCGGACTTCAAAATCGATAAGTCGGGGTTCGAGACCGGGCGAGCGTGCAGGAAATAAATTGATTTTTCAATTTATCTGCGCATGTGGATAACATCACCACTGCTTAAACGGTGAAGGAAAACATCGTGAGGAAACCGGCATGTCCAAGAATTAAAAGTTCGACGACATGCGACATCTGCCAACCCGCACTTGGCCAGCGTGGTGGATTATGGCCTGAACCCTCATAGGAGGCCTGTGTCCCAGCAGTGGGAACATATATGGGCTGATGATGAATATAAATCAAATTTGAATGAAATCAATAAAGAACAGTGTATTAAATAATGATTTTTAACCAAAAACTAGAAAAATTGTCAGAACTAAACGAAAATTTTAATGGGACCACATGGCAGGCAGGAAAAAAGAATCATAAAAATCGGTTCACTCAGTAAAAAGTTATGAGGTAACACATACAAAAAATACAGTCCATAACCGCCTTTTTGAAGTCGGTTGAAAACAACCAAATGTTCACAAAGCATAACATTACTGGTAAAAAACGAGAAGAAAACTTTTAATTAAGTCTCGAATAACAGTCACAATTCTATTCCACCAGTTCACCTAAATTCAAAAACACGATTCTAGAGACCTAATATAAAAACAAATTGGGGATAACACAATAACAGAAGGTCGTGTGAAAAGGCTAATCGCTTGAGATAAAGTCAAGATTCGTATCACGGTTCGGTCTTGCCCTTAAACGTTATTAAGACAAGACGTTTTTGCAATAAGATAAGAAACCCTAGATAAAACTTTGCAAGTAACATTTTAATTCTTTTGTATATTTATTTCAATTATGTCTTATTATTTGTCTGTCTTATTTATGAAATAGGGGAGAAAGAATTACCTTTATATATCCGTCCCAAATTCGACCTTGTACCCATAAATCGTTATACCTATTTATATCATTCAAGCAGAACCACTTAGACGAAAGTGTTATTTTATTTCAACTCGGTTGTTAGACTTTCTTTAGGCTATGATTTGTCGTAACTCGGGCGTGAATGGGACCTTTATATGAGATCAACTACTATTTTACATTAGCAAAGAATACAGATAATATAATTATAATATTATGTATGTTGTGTATTTTGGGATTCTTGGGAGCTTTATTTTTATTTTATTAAAAAAAACTCAATAATATTAGTTTATGCAACGAGTATTATGTTGGTTGAATTTTACCTAATATTCTATTGAATGTAATTAAATGTCACTTTGTTTTTTATTTGTCACAAAGGTTTTTTATAATTGATTTATACCTGCCCACTCAAAAATGTAATATTTTTAAGATATATTAGCCTTTTCCACGATGTGACGTCTTTTTTATGCCGTAAGTGGTTCGCCTGATGATATGCGATCACCGCCGCCCTTGAACATTCGCAGAGGTAAGTCCTCTGAAATGCGCTGCCCACTTTTAAGGGGAAAGGGATCAGGAAAAGTTTGATGACTAGAAAGAAGCAATTGACTAAGTAAGGAAAGGGAAACTTGCCTCTCGCTTCCCAACCCAAAGATTTAAAAAATAATTATTTATATAATACCAGTTTTCTAGTCGTGGTGTCGCTCGCGTAGTAAAAGGAAAAAATAGACAGTCTGAGGCATTTTCTGTATAGTTCCCGTTACCCGGGGGTTTTTGGTATATAAACTTTCCTATGTCCTCTCCCGGGTTTACAACTATCTTAGTACCAAACTTCAAACAAAAGCATACCTAGTGATTAAGCCGTGACGAACAGACAAAAAGATAGACAGATAGACAACATTTCGCATTTATACCATTCTAATGACTTGTATGAAAAATTTAATCCTATACACTCCAATTTGTTTGCCAAAATAAAGCAAAAGGCATAAAAAAGCATCAGGTAAGACAAATGTCAATGTGGTTCAAAAATACGGATTGTTAACGAAAATACGGTACACATCTAGCAAAATCAGCTCTGCATTGAAATACACACAGTATATTTAGTTTCTCTACACAGATGCTTTTATATAGCGAAACTATGAGTAGTGAAACATTTTATAAACTTAGCCATTGTCATATGAACCCGGGGGTAGCGGAACAAATGCTATACATTTCTCATACGCACTCCTCATATTGCGGCTTTTGTCGGTGATTCTTTTTTTTATTCGTTCTAGGTTGCCAGGTTTCATGAAGTTTGAACTCCAGGAAGGTTACATGATATTTTATAAAAGTTCAGACCGACATATACTTTTTGATGAGATGAAAGGAACATTTTACAATATACGTTACTCTTTTACCTTTATATACTTAATGATATTATGTATAAATACATTCCATATGTTATTACAAAATCCATTTTATTACATTAAATTATAGGCTAAGCAATTACCTCAGTACGTTTCTATATAAGAAATGTCTCATTTCTAATATATACAAAATTCACAGGAACGAAAAGTTCTACACGTGTTGTGACGAGCCATATCTCGACATAACATTCAACATCACCATGAGGCGGAAGACCCTCTTCTACACGGTGAACATCATAATACCCTGCATGGGGATCTCGTTCCTGACCGTCCTTACCTTCTACTTGCCCTCAGATAGCGGGGAAAAGGTATTTTTTTTTTTGTAATTTGACGGGATTTTTTTTAATGGTAATATGTCAGAACTATTTGCCAGTGTCAATTTATAAAAGGTGTGGATACAAAAATTTTATACAATAATGAAAGATTGAAACACGCGTATAATCAGAGAAGTAGCGCTTATCCATATAAAATATATATCTTTATATAACGCTAATCTATATAAATATAATAAAAATTATTAGTGAATCAAAAACTAAATCAACTTCTTTGTTAAATAAATTTACTGTATTATAAATAATACCATAATAATTTACAATTTTTTATTATTTCGATAGACAAACTCTTCAATAACTTCACAATCAGGTTTTCTTTTTTGGTGATGCTACGATAGCACGTTAGGTTTTAAACTTTCTTGTTAGGCAAAGGACTACATACAGCCCAATTTTTTTATGTTTCGTTTCCGAAAAATGTATAATCTGTTGATATATATAATATTTTAACTTGACAGTGATATTAAGTGATTCTTTGACATAAAATCAAATATAAAGCACACACATTGTCGATAGTCATGTAAACTAAACAAAAAATGTAAAGAAAAGTATCCTAAAATGAATTGTTCGCCAACAATCCCGTACTAAACTATTAATGTATTCTCCCAATGATTGAAGGGTCTTCAGAGAATTACGGCGTCGTTTGACTTCGCCAGTAATGACATCGATAAGTGAAAAAATTGCTCCAATTTATCTCTCCAGCTTTATTCTTTGAATCCATGATTCAACGTAGTTTCTAGCACTTTCTCCACATTTATTTAAATATTTTTTTTTTTATATACAATATTGCCATAAATAAAGAAGAAACGGGTTAAAAAAAATACACATATATATTTTCGCGCGCTTATCGAGTGCCATTTACATTTATCTGTATTTTCGTTCAAATTCTATTGCACATCACCAACTGTATACAAACGCTCCAAAAAGAGCACTAAATTTTAACTATTTACTGAAAGCTGTTATCTATTGTTTCGTTTTGGTTAAATGTGAATAACGTTTATGTGTTTCATAATTTTAATATTGGTTTGTTTAAAACCAGTATTTGAATGAAAATTAATAAACATTCGTGTATTAATAATTTAACTAGCACGCACTTATCTTTTCTAAAGATATTTTTAATACCTAGTGCAGGTTAAATTAGATTAAAGTGCTAATAAGTATACTGGAAGTATGATTTAAATTCATTAAAAATGTTTAGCATATTTATATAGCTACTGTTGAATTTTCTATTTCACAAACAAAATGTTAATTTTCCTTACATTTCCAGGTGACATTATCTATATCGATACTTATTAGCCTCCACGTTTTCTTCCTGCTGGTGGTAGAGATTATACCACCCACCTCGCTTGTCGTGCCACTGTTGGGGAAATATCTCATTTTCGCCATGATTCTGGTATCAATAAGGTAAGTTTTTGAATGTACACTATAATAAAATACAAGACATTTCATATACACTTTTAATTGCGTATTTTGCGTCATTAATAAAACGTATAAATAAACTTCAATGCATATTGCGTCATAAACTTTTTGATGAAATATTATGTAATTTTATAATTTCAACAAATTCAAAACATCTCTTAATGTCATGTTGTATACTATTTATCTATTTTTTGGTTTTGTTATCCAATAACTCCGTGGGTTTTCAACCGATTGACTTGATTTTTTTTTTGTTTGATGGTAAATTAGTCATTTGATCCCATTCATTACAATCTAGAGTGGCACCTTACCCTTGGGACGTCGGTGCCCTTTTTGTAGAATATATTTTGCAAAAATAATTATGAATGCACAAGCAACGAAGTCGCAGACGCCAACTTGTTTCAAAATAAATCTTGCCAGCTTCCAAGGGTCCTAAAGAATCAGTGAACGCTTTGACACTTAGTTACCTAAATCCTTTGAAAGCTGTGATTTTTCATGTGGCAACACGTGTACCGTTTTTCAACTCTGAAAACGGGTTTAACTTCATAAGTTAGTTCTTTAAGTTTAATTTTTAGTTTTATAGCATTGAAATGCTTTATAAATGAGAAATTTTGAAAGAATAGAAAAAATTTGATCACGAGGCAGGATTTGAACCTGCGTTTCTTGCTTAACCGTAGTAACGCCTAGCCTCTCGGCCACCCGTGATCCCGCCACAGTAATCGAATTTCTTCTACTCTTTCGGCGTTGCTACGGTTAGGCAAGAAACGCAGGTTCGAATCCTGCCCCGTGATCAATTTTTTTCTATTCTTTCAAAATTTCTCAGTTCTTTAAGTTTCCCAAATTACAAACGGTATAAAATTCAAAATTCATGTAAAAAAATGTTTTTCTTGCGATAAAATATAGTTTGAATCAGAGGCTAAAATATAACGAGATAAAATCACTCACAGTTCCAGTATTATTATAACAATAATAGTAAAACAAATAAACATTTAAACAATTAACCTTAACCAACAAATCGCGTATAACTCCAAACATAAGTTTCTGTGTTTAATCACCTCCCGGGTCGCGATTACATTCCACAATTTACATATAAATTAAAATCCACTTCCAAAACAAGATATTTGATTGCGTAACTTTTGAACAAAGGACGAGGAAGGGATAAAGCGTTTGTGCCAAAAATTAGGGTACATTGCGTTGGAAATATTTTCATTCGAAGGGATTGGACTATAAAA
Organism: Zerene cesonia; assembly: GCF_012273895.1. Lineage (NCBI taxonomy): Eukaryota > Metazoa > Arthropoda > Insecta > Lepidoptera > Pieridae > Zerene > Zerene cesonia. The sequence goes on from NC_052107.1 coordinate 1,491,806, forward strand.
ATAATAAAGTTGAATATAATAAAGTCATCGAAGTCAAAAACTCAATTGTTTCTAGTTTATATATAGGTAGTTAAAATACTAAAAGCTTTTAATTATTCAAATATTATTTTCACTCATTTCTTATCGAATAAATATAAAATTGGGACATGAGTTACATATAAAATGTTTACTTAAAAGATTTTTTTAATTGTTTTGTATCTATACACAAAAAGTATGATATTGTAAATAAACTTAATATTGTGTGCTTATCATTAGAGCGAGTATTTATTTATTACATATTGCTTATTTTATAAATTATTGTACAAATCACTATTAACGTCAAAACTATTATAGTATTTATCATAAAAAATGTTCGTTCATTCACAAAACATTATGTAAACCAGGTTTTCAGCTCACTTTTAAAATTACAATTTTACACGCTTCATTTTCTGTCTGACCTGACCCGAGCATGTAGCCTGCGGTGGTATTCGATAGACCAAAGTAAAAAGAAAAATACACCCATAAAATAAAAATCCTTTTACTGAAGGGTAAGTGTTGCAGCGGAAAATGCAGAAATTTGTGTTTGAATCGGTGTATTTATCGTACACCAATTGTTGATTTATAATGAGTGAGATCTGGAATTGACAGTCTTAGAATTCGATGCCCAGTACAGATAAATAAAGGACTATTTGCCAGATGTAAAAGATTGGTCTACTTTATCCAATAGGTGTTAAATCACTACATAGTTTAAAACAAGTCGCTTTCTCTGTCTGTCGATATGTCCCTATGTATACTTAAATCTTTAAAACTACGCAACAGATTTTGATAGACTTTTATAAATAATTTGATTTAAGAGGAATGTTTATATGTCAAAATAACATCTATAAACTACTCCGAGTTTAACGTGCGAAGCCGCGGGCTAAAGCTTTATTATATAGGGCCCACACATGCAGTTATATTTTTCTTCCTAATACAGCAAAGTTTTGAGATAAACACATACAAAATACTCGTTGAACTTAGTAGATGTTTTTTAACCATAACAGTGGCATAACTATCGCAATTCATTTATTCTTTTCTTAGTATTTACTGGCATTTTTCCTGATCAAATATCTCAAGAGTCTTATCGGAATGATATTATTATTACTTAGTATTTAACCGATTGTCCAAGATTTTACACTAAATATACGAAAAAATATACAAAGGAACATTAAACAAAAAAACAAACAATAAAGAACATTAAATGAAAAGCCGCCTCAAATTGCAAAATTTTTATAATTAACACAATGTTTGGTAGTATAGTAGGTAAGACAATAGACAAAAAAAGGTAAACTACAAACAGGGACATACAATAAAAACGTTAAAGTTTACGTAGTATTCGCAGAGGGTCCTCCACCGGCACTCGAGTGACAACGCTGTTAGTTCTGACAGGTCCTTGTGATTTGACTGGTATCTCTGTCTCTTTCACACCGCCATTACTTTAGTGTCGACTGTAAACCATCCAACGGCATTGTGGCGCCAAAAATTATTTCATCTTTCATGTTTTTATGAAGGTTTCGCGAACTTTGATTATATTCAACATTCAGGTATAATTCTTAGTTTTATTGCATCGAACTGCTTTTTAAATGAGAAATTTTGAAAGAATAGAAAAAATCGATCACGAGGCGGAATTCGAACCCGCGTCTTTTTTCCGAACCGTGCTACCGTTCAAAATTTCTCAACATTCAGATAGTCATAATGAGGAACTAAGTCAACTCTCACAAAAAACGTAATTTGTGATAATGCCAGTCATTCTAATGTAAATATGTATATGGTTACGAGTAAAATAGCCTCATAGGAGGCCTGTGTCCCAGCAGTGGGAACATATATAGGCTGATGATGATGACGAAAATAGCCTCAAACATCTGCAAAGGTCTAACTGCCAAGTGCTATACAAGTGGGCAGAAGATATTTAATGAGTCCTGCGTCATTAATTTCATTTACTTTTATAGAACGTTTTACATCGTTTTGTCATTATGTATAATGTTCACCTTTGTAGTAATATTATATTTTATGCTATTGCTGTTAAAAAAATTCTATTAAAGAAATAACAAACTAGTAACTAAATCCTAGTAGTTTCTCTTACACAATATGAGCTTAATTACCAGCTTATATTATCACAGGCTAACGCAATTTACCGACTCGCATAAAAAGTTATAGCGCACCAAAGATTACGCCTGCAGCCACCCCACTGATTAACGACATATATCTTGATTAGCTAAGACGCGCATGCGGACTCGATGCCGAAGTTATTCAATACGAGGGAACTTTCAGATTTCGGTTAGGAATCCAATTGTCAAGGCCCTTTCTTCATAATGTGTTGTTGATATAGGAAAGAATCTTTTACCTCTATTGCGGGTCGAATATGTTTTAATAGTACTTGTATTTCAAGACATGGTTCAAATGTAGGGACAGAAAATAACTATTTATATATTTGTAACTTTTAAATGCTACAATTTTGGCACAGTAAATAAATAAAAACGAAGAAAAAAAGTATTAGATCTTATAGCATAAGAGTTAAACTACGAAGTTTATTGTTATAGGTTATATGTATTAGTACGAACAATTAACTACTATTATATTATTATACACTATAAAGTTTAAACCATCAGAATGCTAGGAATATTACATTTAATCATCTTTAACCTACAGACACTACGATATACAAATCCTATCTTACTTTCTACTACTAGCATTATAAAAGTGAAACTATAAATTATAACAATATTTAAATTGATATCGCGTCTCTCACAAGCGAAGCTTCCCCAAACAGAAGATTGGATCAACATAATATATGCTACTTTTTACTCAGACACCACGTGAAAGTTTCAAAGAAGACACCACTAGTTTCAAAATAACAGAAGATGTTACTTCCAGTATATGCGTGACAGTGGTGGTGCTGAACGTCCACTTCAGGTCGCCGCAGACCCACCGCATGGCGCCCTGGGTGAAACGCGTGTTCATCCACATTCTACCACGGCTGCTGTTCATGAAGCGACCGCAGTATAAGTTTGATACTACGAGGTACGTACCTGGTGTTTTTGGTATTGTTAATTACTTACGTTTTTTGTTTTGGGTTTTTATTTTTGAAGTGAAACTTCTTTAGAATCGTTGTGATTTCAAACCTGATGCAACGGAAAAACGACAGGTAAGAGACACAAATACAAAATGTGTAGAATGAAGCCGGCGAAGAATGAGACAGAAATATACATACTATTTTATATTTTATATATATTCATCTCATTCTTTTGTCGATTTACTGAAGTTTCACTTCTATAGTGTGTGAATCGCACACACACCTTTTTTTTTTGACTGGGTGTAGCAGAGATTCCTCAGCGATAAGGTTCGTCTGTAGTCTTTAGTACATACACTTTTTTAATATTTTGTTTGTGGACCTCACATGTATGCTAAAAAGTTTCCATTTCACGAAACTATTTAATGGTGACAGAGTTTTTAAAATCGGTCTAGTAGTTCCTGCGATTACCCCTCTTTATTGTACATACGTACACTTATATTATAAAGGAAAGGAGGAAACTTTTGTATTTTTGTATGTTTGTAAAGTTTTCACGCAAACACCACTGGACCGATATCAAAAATTCTCTCACCATTAGAAAGCTGCAACTTCCCTGAGTGTAGTATACCTAGTCTTGCCATAAATATTGTAATAAAGAAAAAAGAAAATTGTTAACTGCAAATAACATTTATTACT
>NC_052107.1:1496529-1505307 GCF_012273895.1 Zerene cesonia
TTCGAAATTCAAATGTAATATTTTTTTATAATTAAGTGTAACAGTATTTATGGCCAGACTAAGTATATGTACCACGAGCGAGTCCGAGGTCCTCACCATTGAGCTACCACTGCTTATATAAAAAAAGCATGCGGGATTTTCATAGAATAAGGTCAACAAATCGCAATTATTTATTTAAGTGACTACCATGCTTATATAGGAATTTGTAGTGAAATATTATCCACGTTATATTATATAGTGTATTTATATATATTATATGGTGCAATTAATAATCTATCAAAAATCGATCAGTGAAACAGGCGGGCCCATTAGAGTCGCTAGACATCATTCATATGCATTTCAATATTTGTAGAATACCAACGCCGATAAATATCTAATCGTAGATTTATCAGTAAAATATCGCATGAGAAATTTATTCCTTAATATGTTATTGCTTTTTAATAATAGTTGAATTAATTGATTGTGTTTGGTAGGAAATTGTTGTCATTCTATACAATCCGGAGTCTTCCAAAAAAGACTCTCCCCACGGAGTTTCGTGGTTAATTTATTTATTTATAATAATTAAACATAGACAGCAATAACAAGTGAAACAATAAACAAAACAAAAAAGGCATCGTTTGTGTAAGAGACGGGCTAATCTACTATATTTGATTTTTTGTGATGTCAAACATTATAACACAGAGCTATATTATTGTCTTTATAACATTTCATTCATCGTTTAGTTTTCTTCAATTTTAAAACATAATATTCAAATATTGTTTGTTCCAAGCTTATATGTGAATGGTAACAATAGCCTACTTGTTAATTCAGTTTGGCTAACAAATGTAAATTAATTATAACTTTCATAATCACCTTCTTTGGGTACTGGTAGCAAATAAATCATTATCTCCTTGTAAACTTCAATAAAATTTAAACCGAGATTTGATAAGAACGTGAGCCAATTTAGTCAAACAAAATCTATGAATTGAAAGGCTTTTATGGAAATTGTGGAAGGATAAAAATATTATATACTTTAATCCAAAGGAAGAAGGGGATATTTCATGATAATGTGATCATCGATACAGACCTCCTATGGGAGCCATAATCCACGACGCTGACCAAGTGCGCCTGCACATCACATTTCGTGGAACTTTGGATTCTTGAACATGCTGGTTTGTTTGCGAGGTTCTTTTATCATATTGAGCGTTAATAAGTTATTGCCTGGCTGGTCGCTCGGTCTCGAACATCCGACTTTTCTATTTAAATCCTAGGCCACGGGGCCACCACTGCTTTTTTATGTTAATATACAAAATGTATATTAAATATCTTACACTGATAGATCGAAATTGCTCATTGGGCGAAAAACCTGCTCACAATGCGTCGTGGTCACAGAAAAAGAACCACAACGCATCGTGGCTAACCACGACCCGTTGTAGCAACAACAGCTATTATGCGTTTTAAACATTAATTGGTTCACCATACGAGGGACAGATCTTTATTATAACTTACCTAAAATAATAAAGTTTATTGTATGATGATCACAAAAAAGGAGAATTGAATAAAAACTTTTTACTATCAAAAAGACTTCTTTATACGTTATTGTCCATTTAACGGTTTCGATATTTTTACACATAACCTATTCGTTATTTTATCTGACAGATAGATAAACAGAACATATCAATTTTAGATGCTTCTGGGCGATATGAATTACAGAAACATTATGAAAAGTATACTTAAACCAAGGCATTAAATGAGTGTATCATAAAATTACACAGAAATCAAACATAATTGTAACGAGCCCGCGGATTACAGTTTTTGCTCACGCTACAAGTTAAAGAAATTCCAGTAATATATTAACATTCCCGCCTGGCGTGTTAATCACCTTAGCTGCGAGATATACAGCTTTAAACAAATTCAATTTTCTCCACGGCGTCGGCTTTTGAAATTTTATCCATTTACGAAACGGGGTGTTTTAAATTTTTATTGTGGAGTGAATCTATTCTACGATAATATAAAGCTAGGTTTTGTTTATTTGAACGTGCTAATCTCAGAAACTACTGCACCGATTTCAAATAATCGTTCACCATTGGATATGTCCGTCATCTCTGAGTGGTGTTTACCACGGGCGGAGCACCGCTAGTATCTAATTATAGCGGTCCGTCCTGGCTTCGCCCGTGGTACATATATAGCCAATAGTAAAAAACAATAAAAAACAAACTCTTCAGCTTTTTAATATTAGTATAGATTTGAAATACTTATCAGACTTTATCTGAAGCGTATAATAGCGTAAATATAAATAATACTTATAAAAAATGTGGCTTTACTGTTATGTATCTTATATTACGAATGATATTTATTCGTATGTCTATATTTTCGCATATTATAAAGTATTATTATTTTCTTATTCTTTTACAACGAATACACTCATGTTTTTGTTTCAATGCCTCCTGTGTGTTTGATTATTGATGTGATGAGGATACATATATAGTTTGTATTGTATTATAATTGTTCTTGTAATTTATTAAAAAAAATTATGCGGATGTGTTACCATGATAATAATGCGTACCCTCTATCGTACGTAGACCGTCTCCTCTGTACAGTGGTTAACGCGTGAGCGTAGAACCGAGGGATCCTGGGTTCAAGTCCCGGTGGGGACGCACAAAAAAATGCCTCGGTGTGGCAGGACACAGAAGGCTGATCACCTACTTGTCCGTAAAGAAAATCGATCAGTGAAATAGATGAACATCATCTGCCCCATACCCCATAGGGGACACGGGACTTCACTTTTTTCTATCGTAGGTACCTAACCTTCTCCTATATACAACTGTTCTGTTCCGTTCATAAATTCACTAACTGAATCATATTTACAACAAGAACATAGGCTGCTCTAACCAACAGATGGAACTGGTGGATGAATAGTTGAACTTCAGTTTGCTTCTGACGTTAATGAGACCGCACGTTTCCCTGTAGTCGGTTTGAGGAATCAAATATTCTATATTCCCGCTTGCCACTGAAGGATTCTGATTCATTTATTTGTGATATTTTATTTGACTATGCTTATCAATAAAGCGTATTGAAATTACTCTTTTCATTCAAATATTTTCTATTATAGTAGACATTTGCGCTTTGAATGAACCTTTCTTTGATTTTCCCGAAATTAATTTCAAAGTATTTTAGACGTTGCAACATCATCAACCTATTATCTATAAATATAGATTTAAAAGTAATGATAACAACAACCTTTATTTTCCTTTCCAAATTTCTATAAAATTAATACTAGCCTAGTCCAACTGGCTGCATCTATAACCACTGTGTTGCGGCCGAAAAACCCAATGGCTTAATAATAACGTACAGAACGATTAAATTAAATCAGACCTATATTTGCTAATCATACAATAAAGGGTAACTAAACAGTGTCAACAGTTCAATTAAGCGGTCGAAGCCTCACAAGCCTTTCCTAATTGCTTCGCCACTTCTGTAATTAGTGATCCTTGCTGAGCCTACATGTGCCGATACGGCCACGAGTGAATTATTAAATTTAATATGTTTACATGTACACAGTGAGCCGTAATTATAAATGGTTCAAGGCGTGAGATTTGGTGTCCTGTTGGTATTTTCTGTAACCGTTTATTTTTTTCTAATATTATTCTATTTATTCTATATTATATTCACAGCCAAAAACCAATATTAGCCTGATCTATTAAATGTATTATCGCTTTTTAATTATTAGATGCCATTTCTACGCAAAATGATTGCAAAAATGTGTAGTTCAAAATTGTCTCAAACTTAATTAACTTAACGTTAATTGCGTGTCCCTTAAACAAAGTTAATAGATATACAGCTAAATTAAGCAAGTATTTCAAATTCTGCTATCAATTTTCCCACTTCACCTATAAAACTTAATTAATCAGACCACTAGGGGTGGCACCTAAAGGGATGTTAATAGATACCCTTCTCTCTAACAAATTATATACTGTGTTCTTAGATTTGCTAACTGCGACTTTAGCATGAGGAAGTCCTCTTTTTGCTTGGTAAAATATCCGTATCTGAACTCCGTATATATTTTTATACCCTCATTAATACATTTTGACCGAAAAGAATTATAAAGTAAATCCATGACTGTGTAAATAGATTATTGCATATATATTTACGTAATCCAATTCCATTTGAAAACGCGACGATTGGAGGCCATTATTCAAGCTGTTACGCCGTGCTTGCGGCTTCAGTGCGGCTGTGATGCTTATCTAAATAGCTCTCAGAGTGCCCAGATCGGAGATAGATTATTGGTTACCGCAATTAATATACCATTTACCTGTTCTAGTTTAGTTGGATTGAATAACGAACTCTGCAACTGCGTGTGTTAACTAAAATTGGTTGGATGAATAGATAATAACTTGGCCATTTATATCGCATCTGCGTCGTACATGATGCTATATTGCCAATAACCTAGATAAATATCTGGACTATCTTACATTGAAAGAATTTCAAATCGAACCAGTAGAGTTTGAGATCAGCACATTCAAACAAACATACAAACTTTTTTATTATTAGTATAGATATCTACATTAAATGATTTTACATTGATAGCTTATCATAACATCGCATACTTTTTAGGTAGTTCAATCTTATTAATAACCTCTACTTTCTTAACCAACTTACTAGATACTTGATAGCACTAAGCATGCTATGACAAAATCACCCACCAAGAAAAGTATTTTCTGATTAAACGAATAAGGCGATATTTGCAACATCTCTATCTTGCCTTTATAAAATATAATTAAGTGTCGCTGTCGATTTAGTTAACGGACTATTTGGAGAAGATAAATGGATGTAGATAAGTGCCATCTAGGTTTGTTCACTCTCACTGATTACGCTTGCCACTAGGCTCGGTGGCCAGCAGTTGAGGAATACCTAGCTTTTGCATTTCTCTGTCGTTCAGCTGTTTACAGGGTGTTTCAGTATTGTTGCATCATATACTGATATTGCAAATGGTGCGCAAAATCTTAACAAACCATACTGTATACAAAATAATAATAAAAAATGTTGTGTGTAAAAAATTACAATTTCGTTACGTTCATAGGTCTTTTTTATTATATATAATATTTTGTCATTTATGTATCCCATGTAATGATATACGTAATTTATTTTTAAAAATATTTAATGCCAATTCATAATTTTTTTTGGCTAATAATTATAAAGTTCGAATATTCTTCATTCTTCACGCATACACGTGTATACGCGTTTGTAAAGGTCGACTTGCACAGACTGCTTGGAACAGTCCACCATCCTTGCTTTAAGCTGCCACTGCATAGTGAACTACTGCCTTCCACGTACTCACATACACGAAACCGTTCGAGCATATGCAACCGCTTCAGTATACGACCAAGCTGTACACTATTACTGTGAGGGCGGTCCATCTATGTTGATCTATCGCTAACTGCTCAAGCATTCCGTGTGAGACGGTCCTTAGTCCCACAAACCGGAGAAACCTCTTGGCGTCCGACACGAGTTTGCTATTATTATGGATGCTATCTAAAAGTATAACAAGCGCACTGTATAATCCACTACAGTGTGATAACATCAGGGGTCTTAGAGCGATATAGTGGGATGCCCGAGGCATATATGATATAGGATATATCTCTGACCTTTCCCCTACAATCATATCCACATCCTTAATCTCTTAAGACGGCTATTTATGTTGAAGCTTATGGCATTAGGAGAATGTTGCTTAGATATTAATATATCGTATATAAGTATATTCATGAGACATGTCTTTGTTTTATAATGAAAAAATAAGACTCTCAGACGTCTTTATACTTATATTTGTTATATTGGGCCTTCAATAAATCTGAGCGTCATAAAATCGATAAATGATACGGGAGTCGATTTCCCAGAATCCGTCTTCCTGTTACTCGTATAAAACGATTCATTTCTAGAATTGGAAGCTGTTAGTACAATATGCTATCTACTTTATTGCAAGTACTTATATAATGAGAAAGACTTTTTTTATATCTTTGATAACACAAATTGATTATATTTTAAATATGTACATTTTGCCGCGACTTAACAATAGTGTACGAGAACATTGGCTAGTGTAGGTATAAATTGTGACTTGGTGTTTATTACAACAATAAATTCATTTTCTTTACATTTCATAACAAAAATGCCAATAATTTTAATACGAGTAGTACGAGTAGATTTAAGAATTATACAATTTTTTGAATCAAAATGTATATGCTTTTTATTTCACTCCTAATTATGTCAAACTGAGTTATCTCACGTAAGCACGCAGCCCTATCATGAGTGCTCTTACTGTATCAAGTGCTGTGAAAAAATATGCTTCTTTGGATATCAGAAAATCGTAAGTCTTGCGTAAATAAGAATATCTTTAGTGCCATCATGTATTATATTTATGACCTCAACCTTATCGTACCTTACAAACATTTTTTGGAATGCTTTCTGAGGGATAATGTAAAATTATATGTTGTGTTTTTCAGAATCAAATCATATTTAAAATGCTTATATTATCAATTATTCCAACTACATTCTTCAATCAGAATATTTTATGCCCTGCAGTTCATAGATTCGATGACGCTGTATAGAACATAACTATTACAAAAAATTATTATGAAGTTATTAGTATATTCTAGATTGTATGTATCCTTTACAAGGGTACACCCTTGATCGTATGTTGGGAAACTTTCTTTATTTACGGCTGGGTCATCACATTCACCAGTTTTAGTGTCTGATATGCTTGAATAAACTAAAGCAAGCACCTAGCTATATTTGCAAATTTCCCTGGTATAATTTCGACTTGAGATTTAGGAACGTTACAAACCCTTAAGACATATCTACGGTCCGCACACGCACAGAATCCTTCAGAATGCAGAAAGCATATTAAGAGCAGAGGCTTCATTAATACATCCTCCCACAAACATACCAATACTTTAACATTAGATCCGATAACAAGTCGCGTATCAAAAGATGTAGCTTGTTGGTTCGCTACGGGTACCTCAACACTATAATATTATAATGTAAAAACAATAAATATAAAAGCTACGTCATATACTGATCTACATACCTCCCTCCACCATGCCTACACTTGGTCCTATAATAGATCGCGTCTCAAAACATGTAGAGCGGTGGCCCGCTACGGGCACCTCGCCTCTGCACCCTATAATATATTATAGCTACATTAAATACACAAGCAACATCATATACACAAGCTTGCACTCGGTCCCATAACAGATCGCGTTTCACAACATGCGGCGTGGTGGTCCGCTGCGGGGGCACTGCGCGGCCCCTATACCCGTACAGGCTAGCAGCGGCAGATGACGACTGCTGCGCGCCGGGCGCGTGGCCACCGCCCGCGACGCCGCTGCGCCCGCTCACCCGCACGCCCAGCAAGGAAGATCTCACGCACACTACATATGTGCATTCAGGGTGAGTATGTGTGTATATAAATTAGGCAAAAAGTTGCCAGGCGTTTTACAGAAATAGTGTATTTAATGAATTTTTACCTTTAGATAATAGTTATAAATACATAGATCCAAAAAATATATACTATATTGATTAGAGGATGTTTTAAAGTTTATAAGTGTTAATATAATAAAAATAAAGAGACCATTACAACTTGTTGGCAAAGCAACTTCCAAGCACATTTCATTAGGTTTTGATAGATAAAACTATTCACTATGTCACTTTTATTTCAATACTTGTTCTAACTCAGCTTCAACATGTACCACGTAATGCATAACACTCATAAATATCAATATAAATATGGGAAGCACGTTACATTCTACGTGCTAGCCATTACTTCAATAGAGTACTGCTGGGGACATGTGTGAACTTTATGATCTAGCGCAGAGTGCTCCTGTCATGTCGTGCTTTTTATCTTGCATAATAAACTGCTATGTATGTCCTATTGTTATTAGCAAATTCAAATTGTATAGATAAAATAAAATATGAGATTCTATTTGAGAAACCAGGTATGTATGGAAATTTTACAGTCTAATACAACTTAACCATAGGAAAAGTTATGTTGTCATTTAACTCAAGTTTTCTAACTAGTATGAGTACTAGCGTATATTTAACAGGGAAATTTTAGCTAATGCTCTTGTACTGAAGTCCAAAAAGCACTGGTAACTAACACAATTAATAGGCCATATTTCGTATGAGGAAAAGAGCGAATGTTAAATTATCCTTCTGTTTCAAGGAATCCTTGTCCAATTGTCTATGAATTACTGCGAGTAGTAGTTCCAAGCCGATCGTGTCAGATGAGCTTTTAATTAAAGACGCTTCGAACGGCTTGTCACATAAATTGGACATGCGACGGACGTTGAATTATGTATTGGACTCTGTATTGCAATTCTTAAAGAAGTTTCGTGGAATATTGGATTTCCTAATTTGCCAGGACGTTTTGCCTCTCTTATTTGTTTTCGAACGATATGCTTAATTTAAATACCTTGACAAAAATATAGAAAAGACATTTTTGAGAATAGAGGCAAATGCTGAGAAGTCCACCTTATCACAAATACTATCCAAATATTAGAATATATCCAATGTAATTTTTTTTATTGTTCTTAAAATGTATTAGTTGTAAGCTAAAATGTTGTATTTGTGATTAAATGTATTTTCTTTCTTTCTTTCTTTCTTTCTTTCAGAGATTTCAGTTTTGATGCGAAGTAGATAATAATAATAATAATAAGCCCGCAGGGCATGTTGTGGCGAGGTGACGGGGAGTAGCGCCCCCGCGGTCCTTAGTTCTCCCGGGGGAGGTCCCTGTCCTCACCTCCGGAC
>NC_052107.1:1506307-1517267 GCF_012273895.1 Zerene cesonia
CTTCTGGAGGTACCCGAGTATTATGGAGAGATACACATAATAATAATAATAATTTATTTATTTATCAAAAAATTTTGTGACATATATGTAGATTAAGAACCCATGCTCCCACACTAGGATTCCCTGTGTCGTGGGAACAAGTTTCTTCCGGTAGGTTTAAAAAAGTACAACTTTACTAATTATTATAGATTATAAAATAAATAAATTCATGCTGCTATACTACTTATTACAATTTTGTACGTATTAGTGTGCCTCTCTGTGTGTGTGTGTGTGTGTGTGTGTGTGTTTGTGTGTGTGTGTATGTGTGTGTGTTTGTCAAGTTAATTCATTTATGTATGTATTTTTTTTCTTGTTTGTTCTGTCACACTTCCATTTTTAAAAGACCTTCAGTCTGAATATAGTCAAGACCTTGCATCCATTCTTTGAGACACTTTTTTAGTTTCCATCTAGTCATTTTGAAGATATTTAATTTAATGTTGATTTTAGTATACAAGTAGGGACCCAAGAAAGAGAAGAATTTATGAGCAAAAGAGGTACGGGTGGCTGGAGTTTGCCATGTAAGACGTCTACTATCCGGATTTAATAAGTTCTTAGTAGCTGATTTATGAAATTTTAAAATGAGCGCAATTATAAATAGCTTTCGAACACTAAGCTGGCCAGTTTCTAAGTACAATTGCTTTGTTGGAAATCGAAAAGATTTTTTATATGCCACTTTGATTACTGGATGGATTTCCTTTAGTAAATACTTTCCCAAATCTTCTCATTAAGAACGATCTGAGTTCACGGTTATAAATAAATCTACATCATGCAATATGTTATGGTACAATCTCGATTACCATAATGTAATAAAATCATCATAGCTTGACGGCACTTAAAACCAACAGTATAAGCGACAGCAACCGTTTCGGCGGCAGCTGCGTGGTGCACGGGTCGAGCGAGGGCGGCGCGCTGGGGTCGGGCGTGGGAACGGGCGCGGGGCTGGGCGTGGGGCTGGGCGTGGGGCTGGGCGCGGGGCCGGCCGGCTCGCCCGACGACGACGCGCTCAGCCCCGTGCCCGACCCGCCCGGCTTCAGCCACTCCGCCTGCCCGCCCGAAGTGCACAAGACGTGCTTCTGTGTGCGCTTCATCGCTGACCATACGAGGATGCTCGAGGATTCTACTAAGGTTGGTATAGGGACAGAAATGCAGGGTTCTGGGTTCAGGGATGCACTTTATACAGACGCAGGTGTTCAACCAAATCGATTGAGAACTATTTTTGAGATTATTTAGATTTTGGTCATTTATAGATGATATAATAAAAAGAAATTTCACATAACCTAACGTAATTGTTGAATGTTTAATTATTTTTCCATCAATTTAAATGATTAATCAGACACATCAATGAAATCCAAACTAATTCCAATAAACCCATGAACATGTTCAGGTAAAAGAAGACTGGAAGTACGTAGCCATGGTGCTAGACCGCCTGTTCCTGTGGATATTCACGCTGGCGGTGCTGGTGGGCACGGCGGGCATCATCCTGCAGGCGCCCACGCTGTACGACGACCGCGTGCCCATCGACAAGCACTTCAACCAGATCGCGACCTCCTCGCTCGTGCGCTGCCCCCCGCCGAACTAGACCAGACCCTAGACACCACGGAGCATGGAACACTCATTACTACGAAATGTACAGAACGTACCTTGGAGCAGAGACTATAGACCAGGAATTATATGCCGCTGTCGACCATAGACCACAGACCATAAAGCAGAGAGCATAGAGGTGGAGAATCGTTTGCACGTATCCTTATGTGAATAATTGATTCATGGACATATTTATATATGTATGCGTATTATATGTCGTATTATGAAGTTTTCAATCATTAATACGTTCAATGGTGTTCAAAGATTACTCGTAATAATACCTAATCGAACGAGATTAATTTCTTGAGATTTAAATCTCAGAAGCTCTATCAACTCTTCTTCATCTCATCTCCATGGGCAATATAGTGAAACAAACATTCTACTTCGGAAATTGTTAATGCAAGTTATATTAATATAACAAATTTAATGATCGTACAATTTGTCCATCAACGTCATAGAATAATTAGAAAATTTTGCCCTTTATTTATTTAAATTTTTATTTTATTGTCTCAAAATCATTATCAATTTTTTCCGTCGAATATCTTAATGTCCAAATTTTAATCTGTGTATTTTTATTGTTTTATTTAAAAATAAAAGAGTCTATGTATGAAAAAAGAAACAAGTTTGATAAAAGGCCATTAATAAATAAAGAAAAAAAAAACGTCATTTAACATTTTCGTCATTAGCGCGCGCCCGTCCCATCACAACGTGTTCTATTCCACGACACTCGAAACTTCTAGAATAATCTTATCTATACATCTATTCTGCACTTGGCTAGATCGTAGTTGATAGGTTTTACTTAATAAACAAAACAGTATGAATAAAAATTCTTTGGATATGGTAAATGTTGTGATTTTGTTACTTCGATTTTTAATAGTCTTATATATATAAATTATTATTATTTTCAATCTACTGAATTAATTGAAATTATCTATAAGAAAATCGCCATCATTTATTATTTTCTTTAAAAACGAGAACAAAAAAAGAAAGGTGACAATGTGTGTTTAAAGGAAGCTTATGAAGTTCTAAATTCTAACCGATTTAAATTTTAATTGAAGTGTGTTTTCTTCATAGTGTTCACTTTGTGTACAAAATCTGTCTCTAAAATAACGTTTAAATCATGCAACAACAACTTCGAGTAATCTTCGTTATTAATATACTAAAATATAACTTAAGTCTAGTCTTTTCTATCTTTCTAACAATATAGACATCTTGTATTGATATTCCTAGTTAAATCTTCTTATATAATCCTAAACCTAATTAGCTATTAACTATTTCTATTACAAAATTCAATTAGTAGATATCTTCTATTATTTATAAATCTGTCGCAGAATAGAACATGTGAAACGATTTTATTATGAAATAAGAGTAACTTCATTATTGTCCCGTTTCTATAATGTATAGCGAAATTCTTTCCTTACGTCATTACGGTAAGTTGATTTTTAGCAAATTCGTCATCATCATACAAGAAGATCGAAACTATAATACTATTACATCATAGAGAGGGGACTAAGCGACCATTAAGATCGATGGATCTTGGACAAAACGAATAATGCTTATGATTATAAGTACAATATACATAAGTGATGATTGCTCAATTTTGAACAACGAGTCTAGTCAAATATCCACTAGGCTCATGTTATTGTTGTAACAGATAATTGATTTTGTTAATATTAAACGCTTAATTAAATTTTGAAAATGTTTTCACCTAGAAGTTTCTAGAAGTTGTAATGCATTTGGTAAATGTCGAAAATAAATATTTGAAATTTAATGTTTATTTAAAGATTTAATTAACATTACACAAATTTATAACGAGTTTTTAATTTTAAAACTTATTATGTCTTCAACCAAATCACTTTATTCTGTATTTTACCGCTAAATTCCTAGCATACACTCTTCTCACTCCAGCGTCATTTTTGGTCGGATCTCGTATTATTCAATAGTTATTTGTCGGACACTATTTACATATCCTATGGATCAGAGATGGTTTTCCTTCCTCTACACTCCAGAAATAAGAATAAAACATTATGTTGTCAGATCGGACTGATTAAGTGCCAAAAAATTGTGAAGACATTTTCAAAATTTTCTACACTGTAAATAATTTGTATAAAATATACAAATATTTAAGTTAAATAAAACGCGAATTAAATATCTGAATAATATAATATGTACAAAATATAAAAACCGAACGAATAACAACGCATACTAAACGCTTTTTGTGTTTGAATGTGTATAATTTTAAAATGCACTCGTAGTGTATAATTAGTATGAATAATTATATATAGTTAGGTAATTATATTGGTGCATAGCTTAGAGTCCGATGGGTGCTTGAATATTAATGAAAGAATATTAAATGCGTACAAAATTTTAATTATTGAAACGAAAAGAAATGTAACATTTCATCCTTAAACAGCATTTTTTAGACGTGTCATAAATAAATTAAAAAAATCATAATTACAACACAACTTGAATGGATTTAAATTTAAAGCAAAAAAGGATCAAATCGATAGACAAATCTTAGATACCTATATAAGCAGTTTTAATTTATAATTCTTGATGTTTTGTGAATAAAATGTATTAAATATTACCATAAATGATTGTTTTAATGAGGCTGGGATCTGTCATTATTATACAAGCAACAAAGGAAGGGTTGTATTCAGAAGCACGTTGGACTGCCGACAGTAGAATAGTAGCTCAATTGTAGAAAATTTGTAATGTACCCGATTTATATTGTTAATAAAACCGTTATAACATAGATTTGTGCATCTTTATTTTATATTCCCAACGAAAATCTCTTAATATATAAAACTCTACAAAAGAGTTTTTTATTATCACATTTGAATTTATTGTATATTAATACAACTATGGCCTAACATAAATAAAATTGAGTTCGTCTTTGGTTCTACTGTTTTACTATACCCGTCTTAATTATTGTATAATTCCTTATTATTTCAGAAATTGAATATTTCGGGATTTACATTGAATATGTCCGCTGCTGTATGAGATTCCTTGAATACTTTATTCATAATTTGTTCGTTCCGTTGGCTGTCTTCTATAATACTAGCCGCGTGCTGTAAAAGCCGCTTATGGTTCCCTTTACTGCTAGTTCCTGGATCAAAAAATGGTGAAAACTGATCAAAATTGCCGTTGTCGACATCAAAAACTGATCCCATTGCTGTATTCTTCGGTGTGGAATCTTCGTAACTTTTGCCTCGAATATTCCTTGCTACATCCCTAAAATTTGTAGGAAAGTCATTGGAATCAGTTTGCTGGTCTCTAAAATGCTCAAATTCTTGTTTAGCTTCATTATATGTGTCGGATGCTTGATTTCCTCCGTTGTTTTCGTCATTTTCTTCGTCTGTTTTATCAACAGGAACTGACTGTTCTGGCTTATTATTTTTAGGCTTAGAATTCTTACTTTCAGTCCGTCTTTCTGTCCACACAGATGATTCCAAATTATTTAATTCGGTATTGACGTTCTGTGATATGCTGTTCAATTCTTGCCGCAATATGTTGCTCACTTTGGTCAACTGTTCAGTTTCGTCCTTTAAAACCTTTGATATACTATCTATTTTCCGTTGACTCTCTCGATTGTCTAAAGCGTGGGACAATGTTCTATTCACTCTTTCTATTGAAGTATGTAGTAGGTTTGGTGCCGCTTCTCCGAATGATTGTTCCTCGAGTGCATCTCTGGTTCGAAGGAAATTTTCTAAGGGGTCGTCATCTCGCGTTTCTATCGGGGGAAGAGGTCCGTCCCGACATCTATGACCATACATCGACTTGGTTTTTATCAAACCGTTGAGCGTAAGCACGTGTTCCACCGCAGATATAGTACAATGTACCGTGTCTGTGACGTCGTATACAACGTCACTGAGTAACTTTCCGAAGCCATGTTGGACTGAATGCATCGCGCCTTGGAGTTCATCGTAAAATGATCCTGATACCTGAAACTTTACATCGCTCGATAAGGGTTATCTACTACTTTTGATATATAAGGCTTACCTTACTTTTACTTATGAAATTATCGGTATATTATATATCTTATATTTAATTAAAACATATTTTTAGTAATGTTTGTGACTAGTTACTCGATTGCTCCCATAGGGTCAGGGTATTTGATAAAATAAGTTATCAAACCGTTAATTACCAATCAAACATGAAATCCGAACCACCTTAAACTGAAACAACACTAACCATGTTTCGAAAAATTATATTATATGTAATAAATTAATATTTATAACTTTAGAGTTAAGTTTTAGTGTCCGTTAAATACGATTTTGTGAAAGATTTTGTATGGATTTAGTCCCTATTGTAATCTTCTAATAGCAAATTTAAGTTCATTTATTCTAAATAACACTCACCGGTACAAAGGAGAAAATAATCACGATATTAATAACTTTCATATCCGAAAACATATTTTAATTTACTACGAACTATCTCTTTGACAACTAAATATCAATTAAACAGTAATTATTCCATGAAATTACAATACTACAGCACCGCACACGCGTTTCGCCCCACCTGTACAAATATTATCACTTTACTACGCCACTCAAAGCTAAATAAATTAAACGCTCAAAATCATCTTTAATAATATTATATAGACATAAAGTTTGTAAATTTGACTCGCTGTAGCGGGTAATATCTGGATCTATGGAACATATTTTAAATATTCTTCTACCAATAGAATACCACGTTACCTCTGTGACTATTTTTTATCCTGGGCCAACCCGGGCAGAACCGGAACGAGCGGCTAGTGTGTAAAAAAAAATAAAACAACTTCATAATTAATAGCAAAATTGATTTATTCAAACCCAATATCGTATCACAAATATTAAACTATTCTAAGATGTATTAAACGTGAAAATATAAACATTTGTTGTAATTGCGTTAATAGACTCTTTAATATTAATAAACTAAATCTAAAAATAATCCAAAATTGCGACAAATAAGTTCCACAGCTTAAAAAAATATTAGTGCACGCTTCTCCGCAAATTGGCGATATTTCACTTTAAAACTTACAATTTGTACCTTACCTCACTTGAAATAAGAACGCCGTTTGTGGTTTCAAAATTCAATTTATTTTTATCGACATATATCCATTAATCCGCTAAAAATTCTTTTTTAATTTTTTTTTAGATAATTTGAATTTCGAAACTGGTCAATACGCAGGGTTATTGAATTTTATTTGTCATACGATCAAGACATAGCAAAATAAAACATACAATTATTGATTACATTTATACTTTCGCTTGATCTCAGTTGAAGAGCAACTTTTACGCTGACAAATAATTTTGTAACAAATTTTTGTCACAAATAAGTTGTCAGCTTTATGTTTTTAGCTGATGTTTGTGACAATTTGTCTCTTTTTTACATAGTTTTCATTGTCAAATTATGTATCTACATAATTTTTCTTATTAAAATCTGCTTCAATATCCAAAATAGTGATTCCAAATCTAAACAATAAGATAAACAATCACGGTCAAACAGTGACAGATGCAAAACTCTGCCTACACGCATAGGGCAGGTTTTTAGTGAGCGAAACAATCAACTTTCAACGTTACTGCCACGAGATAAGATGCTAATTTCAATGAATATTTTACACAACGTCTCTCGGACATATTTTGACTAAGCATCATCGTAGAAAAATAAATAGTCCTATAAAAAAATACGTGATTGTGACTCGAACTGCTACAAATACATCAAAGATTATGCAATAATACATTTTCCAGATATAAAATCAATATTCAATGACCATAAACAATTTCGATCACTATCAAGAAGACTATCACGCAAAACGACAATTACGCAACGAACATACATTGATTTTTTTACTTTCAAATACAAACTTAGCAATAATTGACCTATCATTTTAAACAGTTGTATAATTATTGTCCCATCCGATTCTATGAAATTCTAATAATATCATAGCATATAGCTATAATATTTTTGTACACCGATTACTAATTTATTATAAAATTTTCACCTTAAAATTTTGTATTAAATTGTCATTTAACCTTTGTTTAATATTGCTGACGTCACTACGTATTTTTAAATTAAAAAAATCTTACTATCTCAAATTGATATTCATTTTGCACCAATAGAAGTTGCTCTATGAATTTTTGTTTGATAAAATAACATACTTAAAAGATATACGTATAGTTTAAAAAGGATAAAAACAACTCGCATTATAAATAATTGTATATTTATGTTTAATTGTATAATATCATATTTAATCTTAAATTTATTGTATGTATTCGTTTAAAGTTGCCTTTTACTGAATATTCTGAGCATTTAACACATTACATTTAGATAAATATAAAACGTAATTAGCTGCAAATATTATTAGCGCATAACAACCAATAAAGCAAATAAAAATTCATAATTTCAAATTAGATTTCTCGATTTTAAAATAAAAAAAAACATACAAATGATATATACATTTAAAATATAAGGAAATTTTTAATGTTTGCAATACACAACACATGCTGCCGGTTCTAGAAAATTCCATAAATAAAATTTGGCACAGTTTGAGCATCGTATATTTTCGTTTACAACCTCATAATTTATTTTATATAATTCATTTTAACTGAGTTTATATTATAAAGCTACATAAGTATATTTACACTCGTTTTCAAATACAAAAATAAATCGAGAGCAATTGCAACTAACGGTTATAATAAAAACGTATTTATAATAAAGTTATATACAAATTTAATAAAATTTTTATATTTACTCGTCACTTAAAGCGTGCTGGATTTTAGACTATAAATTAAACAATATATCTTCACATTACAGGCAACATTGCTAAAATATATAAAAAAAGTAATGAATGAGGAATGTAACGAGTGCAATCCACGTCTTAATAGCTTTTCGACAATATTGTTAAAAGGATTAAATAATTTGAGTTTCAAGAACACAAAATAAGCAAAAATAAATTATATGATGTACCAACAATATCACGCTTTTCCATTTTTACTTATATTTTTTATGAAAATCAAAATATAAGCCTCTTTCAAGAAACAAAGGTTTATCGCACAATAACTTTACGATTTATTCCTTAAATTTATACCTCATGACATCTTATATAAAAACACTACCCAATTATTATAAAACCTACACAAATGACAATAATTTGATTCGAGGCGTATATTTTCATAAGATCCATCCACTACACATTATTCATTGCTTAGTTTAATATTTTAAGAATCTACATAAAATACTTCGACAAAATTTAATTTACACATAAGATATATCTATAATTTATATTTACTATAATAAACAGATGCGATACATACAATGATATGTAAAACTTACATTATGTATACAAAATATGAAAATTAATTGATTTAATATGTGTATAATACAGCAATATATGGAGGTGTTATTGCTATCGTGGGCTGGGATTTGGCGATTCCAACGCATCTCAAATAATTATAAAATACTAGCGTCCCGCTCCGGTTTCGCCCGTACATATATCGCCTATAGTACTCAGGGATAGTGCACATATTTATGAGATTTTTTTGTAAATAGGACCAATTATTTCTGAGATTGACACGTTCGATCAAACAAACTTCAGTTTTGTATCGTTATTAGTATGCATTTTTATGCCGGCGGGTACAGGAGAGATTATGAAATTCACCATTTGTTACGAATTTGTTAATTTTCATACAGATAGGAGATGGGTTTATCAAAATTATTTAAATAATACTTAATTTATAGATAATAATTTGCGTTAAAACAAGAAAGTAAATTTAAGACGTAGAAATTATATGAAAATTAAAGAATTGGGAAAGAATGAGTTCGTATCTAATCAGTACTATTATTATGAATCGAATAAGTTTATTTGTATATTTGAAGGCATTAATCTCAGGAACTATTGACTCTAATGGAAACTTTTTTCATGTTGGATAGTGCACTTATTAAAGAAAGCAAAAGGTTTATATAACATCAGGCTACAATAAGATGAGTATCAATGAAGTGTTATAGGAAAAATATTATTTTGAGAGCAGACGAAGAAAATCAGTAAGAAATATATGTAACACCCCAATGGTTACAGTCCCCGGATTTCCCTCGTATAACTACCCTTTCCCATAGGATTTCCGGGATGAAAACAAAGAAAGGACTAAAAAAGAAAGGTTCTCGGGTGTCAAACCATCTCAGTACCAAATTTCATCCATATTGAGTCAGCGGGATAGGCGTGAAACGGAGGCGAAGACACACTTTTTCCTTTATCTAATACTAATATTATAAAGCTGAAGAGTTTGTTTATTTGAATGCGCTCATCTCAGGAACTACTGGTCGGTTTTGAAAAATTCTTTCAGTTTTAGCTAGCCCATTTATTGAGGAAGGCTTTATTCTATATATGTACCACGGGCGAAGTCGGGGCGGACCGCTAATAATATTATAAATACATAAACATCATTTGACAATTATCGCAATCGCCGAACACACCTCATCCTTAATAATAATTGAGAGATCCTAAATTAATTAAAAACTACATGAACACGCGCTCTCGAACGACGAAAAAATTTTATCAAAATATCGATGACGTTAAAATTTTCACAAAATAAACTCTTCCCTCCGATTAGGCACCACTTTATACTTTATTTGCTTCACGTTCAGGTAACAGTATTGCCAGGAAATAAGGTTCAAATTTAAATGAATGTTTTATACAACGCCACACGAAAATTTTTCATGACCCATCATCCATAAATGACGTCACACGAATTCTGCTGTTTAATATATAATTTAACCCCCCCCCCCCCCTACCTAGTTACATTAAAAGTATTGTATGAACCCCCTTCCCCCTGATGTGACGTCACGCTTTCAATTGTAACTTTCTCATCATAGGTGTTATTTCATCATTTTTTACACCGCTTGCCTGAAAGAGATCACTATCCTGTGATTAGGCCGCTGAATAAACTGTACTGTATTTTATGCACATAAAAGTAATAAGAGTTGTTACAATGCTATTGAACTATTGAAAAGATGTTTTAAATTTTTTTTTTATGTTTTTAATTTAATACCTTCTTTTTGTTGCCCGTCAAATGTTAAAAAGTTCTTAGTATCTCTTCACAATATGCTTAAAGTAGCTTTTATATCAAACATTTACATAATACACTTTCTATCACCAAATCATCTTATCATCATCACCACCGTATGACGATCATCCCTATTCGATATGTTGTAAACGCTACATAATTTTCACTAACTATCAACTATCTCATCACCAACTCCTTTATCAATGATACATCACCCTAGCTGGTCGCATCATCATCATCATCACTATACGCCTCTCGTTTCGGTGGTGGGGGCGCGTCGTCCCTCCGCGGCGGTA